>NC_048565.1:1657202-1957202 GCF_013265735.2 Oncorhynchus mykiss | reverse complement strand
ATTTATTGTGGAATTGGGATTGGGAATTGGCATTCTGATGAAGATCATCAAAGGTAAGTGAATATTTATAATGCTGTTTTTGACTTCTGTTGACTCCACAACATGGTGGATATCTGTATGGCTTGTTTGTGCGTCTGAGCGCCG
Organism: Oncorhynchus mykiss; assembly: GCF_013265735.2. Lineage (NCBI taxonomy): Eukaryota > Metazoa > Chordata > Actinopteri > Salmoniformes > Salmonidae > Oncorhynchus > Oncorhynchus mykiss. The sequence goes on along the minus strand of NC_048565.1, from coordinate 1,957,058 downwards.
TACTCAGATTATTGCATGGTGTGCTTTTTACATAAAGCTTTAAAAAAAATCTGAAACAGCAGTTGCATTAAGGAGAAGTGGATCTAAAATTCCATGCATAACAGTTGTATCTTTCATCAGTGTTTATTATGAGTATCTCTGTAAAATTGTTGTGGCTCTCTGCAAAATCACCGGATGTTTTTGGAACTACTGAACATAACGCGCCAATGTATACTGAGATTTTTGGATATAAATATGAACTATATCGAACAAAACATACATGTATTGTGTAACATGAAGTCCTATGAGTGTCATCCGATGAAGATCATCAAAGGTTAGTGATGAATTTTATCTCTATTTCTGCTTTTTGTGCCCCCTCTCTTTGGCTGGAAAAATGGCTGTGTTTTTCTGTGACTAGGTGCTGACAAAACATAATCGTTTGGTGTGCTTTCGTCGTAAAGCCTTTTTGAAATCGTACACGGTGGCTGGATTTACAACAAGTTTATCTTTAAAATGGTGTAAAATACTTGTATGTTTGAGGAATTATGGGATTTCTGTTGTTTTGAATTTGGCGCCCTGCAATTTCACTGGCTGTTGTCGAGGTGGGACGCTACCTTCCTATTGGTGCCAGAGAGGTTAATTGATAAAATTTCCACCAACCCAGGACTGTATCCCAGATGGCACCCTAATCCCTACATAGGGCTCTGGTCTAAAGTAGTGCACTATATAGGGAATATGGCTCTGGTCTAAAGTAGTGCACTATATAGGGAATAGGGTGCCATTTTGGACACACTTGGTCAATGTAGATAAGTGACCTACGGTTGGTGATTCTGGTGAGCAGTGGGTTGTCCCATTCAGTAGCAGCGAACTCCTTCTCTCCCTCGGAGCTGCTGCTGTGACCCAGCTCTGAAACCGAGACCGAGCCGTTTGACAACCGCTTCACCATGGGAAACGGACAAGAATCCTCCAGCTTCCCACAAGGCACTGGGGGGCAGAGAGAGAAAGGGAACCACCCATCTCAGATAACAGCCTAACAGAACATTTAGACGTGAGAATGGATGGAGGTATAATGGGCTAGGGAGAGCGTGGACTGTGACACTAGGGAGAGCTAGGACACTGACCCTAGGGAGAGCGTGGACTCTGACACTAGGGAGAGCTAGGACACTGACCCTAGGGAGAGAGTGGACTCTGACCCTAGGGAGAGCTAGGACACTGACCCTAGGGAGAGAGTGGACTCTGACCCTAGGGAGAGCGTGGACTCTGACCCTAGGGAGAGCTAGGACACTGACCCTAGGGAGAGAGTGGACTCTGACCCTAGGGAGAGCGTGGACTCTGACACTAGGGAGAGCTATGACACTGACCCTAGGGAGAGAGTGGACTCTGACCCTAGGGTGAGCTAGGACACTGACCCTAGGGTGAGCTAGGACTCTGACCCTAGGGTGAGCTAGGACACTGACCCTAGGGTGAGCTAGGACACTGACCCTAGGGTGAGCTAGGACTCTGACCATAGGGAGAGCTAGGACACTGACCATAGGGAGAGCGTGGACTCTGACCCTAGGGAGAGCGTGGACTCTGACCCTAGGGTGAGCTAGGACTCTGACCCTAGGGTGAGCTAGGACTCTGACCCTAGGGTGAGCTAGGACTCTGACCCTAGGGTGAGCTAGGACTCTGACCCTAGGGTGAGCTAGGACTCTGACCCTAGGGTGAGCTAGGACTCTGACCCTAGGGTGAGCAAGGACTCTGACCCTAGGGTGAGCTAGGACTCTGACCCTAGGGTGAGCTAGGACACTGACCATAGGGAGAGCGTGGACTCTGACCCTAGGGAGAGCGTGGACTCTGACCCTAGGGTGAGCTAGGACTCTGACCCTAGGGTGAGCTAGGACACTGACCCTAGGGTGAGCTAGGACTCTGACCCTAGGGTGAGCTAGGACACTGACCCTAGGGTGAGCTAGGACTTTGACCCTAGGGTGAGCTAGGACACTGACCCTAGGGTGAGCTAGGACACTGACCCTAGGGTGAGCTAGGACTCTGACCCTAGGGTGAGCTAGGACTCTGACCCTAGGGTGAGCAAGGACTCTGACCCTAGGGAGAGCGTGGACACTGACCCGAACCCTAATGAACATCAATAATAAAAGGAATTTGACAAAGAGAAGATCCAATATAAAGAACAAAAGAGAATCCCTGGCTGTTTGACTGTTTCTCCCAAACCATTAAAGATCACGTTCAGAAGCAGCAGAAAACCGTGACAGGACTTAAAGAAGCACCAGTGTAAAACAACAACAACTTGTCTCCATTACCAAGTACAGAACAATCAGACGAGTTGAGATGGGGGAGAGACCCAGGTCTGGGTTTCTGCAGAGTCCTAGCTGTAGGGGCGGTGGAGAGAGCAGAGTGGATGAGGGCTTTGGATGTGAAGGTCTTGCGTTGTTTGTTCTCCAGGGCTGTGATGTAAGGGAGCTCCAGGGAACTAGATTGATCATTTGTGTTGGGTTGTCGCTTGTTGGTTTGGGGTTTGGTTTCCTCTTTCTCCAGAGTCACTGCTGTTCTGCCCTTCTTCTTCACTGGTTCCTAAACAGACAGAACAAGATATTATCCCTTTTTCACCTTCTTCTTCACTGATTCCTAAACAGAAGAACAAGACATTCTCCCTATACTACCCCGTTTAAAGTCTGCAAGAGTTAGTGAGTCTGCGTGTGGTGTGTGTGTATGTCGCTCTCTCTCTCGGTCTACCTCTTTGTTGCTGGCCTCTACATCAGGGTTGGAGGTCTCTGTGGTGGTAGAGGAGCTGTCGTCATTGTCTTCCAAAACATCCTTCAGCTGGTCTCCCTGAGGTGGTTTTCCCTTTGCTCTCCTCTCCTTCTCCGCTCTCTTTCTCTGAGCATTAGTTTTACCTCTCAGCTGCTTTCCTTTAGAGTCTAGCACTGCAGGACAACACAAATACAGTCACAACTACTTCAGGACAACACAACTGCAGTCACAACTACTACAGGACAACACAACTGCAGTCACAACTACTGCAGGACAACACAAATACAGTCACAACTACTACAGGACAACACAACTACAGTCACAACTACTACAGGACAACACATCTACAGTCACAATTACTACAGGACAACACAACTACAGTCACAGCTACTACAGGACAACACAACTACAGTCACAACTACTACAGGACAACACATCTACAGTCACAATTACTACAGGACAACACAACTACAGTCACAGCTACTACAGGACAACACAACTACAGTCACAACTACTACAGGACAACAACTACAGCCACAACTACTACAGGACAACACAACTACAGCCACAACTACTACAGGACAACAACTACAGTCACAACTACTACAGGACAACAACTACAGCCACAACTACTACAGGACAACACAACTACAGTCACAACTACTACAGAACACATCTACAGTCACAACTACTACAGGACAACACAGCTACAGTCACAACTACTACAGGACAACACAACTACAGCCACAACTACTACAGGACAACACAACTACAGTTGCAACTACTACAGGACAACACAACTACTACAGGACAACACAACTACAGCCACAACTACTACAGGACAACACAACTACAGTCACAACTACTACAGGACAACACAAATACAGCCACAACTACTACAGGACAACACAACTACAGTCACAACTACTACAGGACAACACAACTACAGCCACAACTACTACAGGACAACACCACTACAGTCACAACTACTGCAGGACAACACAACTACAGTCACAACTACTGCAGGACAACACAAATACAGTCACAACTACTACAGGACAACACAACTACAGTCACAACTACTACAGGACAACACATCTACAGTCACAATTACTACAGGACAACACCACTACAGTCACAACTACTGCAGGACAACACAACTACAGTCACAACTACTGCAGGACAACACAAATACAGTCACAACTACTACAGGACAACACAACTACAGTCACAACTACTACAGGACAACACATCTACAGTCACAATTACTACAGGACAACACAACTACAGTCACAGCAGCATGTTTGGTTACACAGGGCTTGTGCGTACCTACAGTACCTACAGTACCTACAGTACCTACAGTACCTACAGTGCCTACAGTGGCATCAGGGAGTATTCATACCCCTCCACTTATGACACATTTTGTTGTGTTACTGCCTGAATTCAAAATGGATTAAATGTTTTTTCACACAATACCCCACAATGACAGAAATATCTCATTTATACCGATCAAAAATATAAACACAACATGTTGTGTTGGTCCCATGTTTCATGAGCTGAAAAATAAAAAACCCGATATATATTAAAAAATAAGATATTTTCCATACACACAAAAAAAGCTTATTTCTCTCAAATGTTGAGCACAAATTTGGTTACATCCTTATTAGTGAACATTTTTCCTTTGCCAAGATAATTGATCCACCTGACAGGCCACACATATAAAGAAGCTGATTAAACAGCATGATCATTGCACAGGTGCACCTTGTGCTGGGGACAATAAAAGGCGCAGTTTAGTCCCACAACACAAGGCCACTGATGTCTCAAGTTTTGACAGAGCGTGCAATTGGCATGTTGACTGCAGGAAGTTCCACCAGAGCTGTTTCCAGAGAATTTAATGTTCATTTCTCTACCATAAGCCACCTACATTTTTGAGAATTTGGCAGTACGTCCACATGGCCTCACAACCGCAGACCATGTGTAACCACGCAAGCCCAGGACCTCCACATCTGGCTTCTTCACCTGCGGGATCGTCTGAGGGGGGGGGGGGAGAGGTGCCGAGGAGTATTTGTCTCTAATAAAGCCCTTTGTGGGGGAAAACTAACTCTGATTGGCTGGGCCTGGCTCCTCAGTGGCTCTTCCAGGCCCACCCATGGCTGCAACCCTGCTCAGTCATGTGAAATCCATCGATGAGGGCCTAATGAAATTATTTAAATTGAGTGAGTAAAATATTTGAAATTGTTGCATGTTGCGTTTATATTTCTGTTCAGTATACAGTAGTCACACCCAAGTCAATACTTGGGCAGTAATTACTTTCTGGGTGAGTCTCTAAGATCTTTACACACCTGGATTGTGCAACATTTGCCCATTATTCATCAAGCTCTGTCGAATTGGTTGTTGATCATTGCTAGACAACCATTTTCAGGTTGTGCCATAGATTTTCAAGTAGGTTTAAGTCAAAACACGGACACTCAGGAACATCAACTGTCTTATTGGTAAGCAACTCCAGTGTAGATTTGGCCTTGTGTTCTACGTTATTGTCGTGTTGAAAGGTGAATTAATCTCCCAGTGTCTAATGGAAAGCAGACTGAACCAGGTTTTCCTCTAGGATTTTGCCTTTGCTTAGCCCCATTCCTTTCCTTTTTTTATCCAGAACAAACAGTTCATTGGTTTAACAATTTTTTTTGCAGTATTACTTTAGTGCCTTGTTGCAAACAGATTGCCCAGCAACAGCCCCAAAACATCACTGCTCTAGAGGAGATCTGCATGGAGGAATAGGCCAAAATACCAGCAACAGTGTGTGAAAACCTTGTGAAGACTTACAGAAAATGTTTGACCTCTGTCATTGCCAACAAAGGGTATATAACAAAGTATTTGGATAAACTTTTATTATTGACCAAATACTTATTTTCCACTATAATTTGCAAATAAATTCATTAAAAATCCTACAATGTGATTTTCTGGATTTTTTTTTCTCATTTTGTCTGTCATCGTTGAAGTGTACCTACGATGAAAATTACAGGCCTCTCTCATCTTTTTAAGTGGGAGAACTTGCACAATTGGTGGCTGACTAAATACTTTTTTGCCCCACTGTATTCCACGTTGGTATTGTGTGCAGGCCAGCAACAACAACAAAAATAATCTACATTTAAAAATTCAGACTGTAACAACAAACTGTGGAAAAAGTCAAAGGGTGTGAATACTTTAAGGCACCAGGTGTAGAACCAAGACACTGTCTATTACTCTGGTCAGCCCCATCCATCATGGGTATAGAACCAAGACACTGTGTCTATTACTCTGGTCAGCCCCTTCCATCATGGCTATAGAACCAAGACACTGTGTCTATTACTCTGGTCAGCCCCATCCATCATGGGTATAGAACCAAGACACTGTGTCTATTACTCTGGTCAGCCCCATCCATCATGGGTATAGAACCAAGACACTGTGTCTATTACTCTGGTCAGCCCCATCCATCATGGGTATAGAACCAAGAAACTGTGTCTATTACTCTGGTCAGCCCCATCCATCATAGATATAGAACCAATACACTGTGTCTATTACTCTGGTCAACCCCATCCATCATGGGTATAGAACCAATACACTGTGTCTATTACTCTGGTCAACCCCATCCATCACGGGTATAGAACCAAGACACTGTGTCTATTACTCTGGTCAGCCCCATCCATCATGGGTATAGAACCAAGACACTGTGTCTATTACTCTGGTCAGCCCCATCCATCATGGGTATAGAACCAAGACACTGTGTCTATTACTCTGGTCAGCCCCATCCATCATGGGTATAGAACCAAGACACTGTGTCTATTACTCTGGTCAGCCCCATCCATCATGGGTATAGAACCAAGACACTGTGTCTATTACTCTGGTCAGCCCCATGCATCATGGATATAGAACCAAGACACTGTGTCTATTACTCTGGTCAACCCCATCCATCATGGGTATAGAACCAGGACACTGTGTCTATTACTCTGGTCAGCCCCATCCATCATGGGTATATAGTTAGTGTGAAATAAAATGCTACCATTGTTCTGTGTAGAGTAATGGTAGCGTTGTTCTGTGTAGAGTAATGCTACCGTTGTTCTGTGTAGAGTAATGGTATCGTTTTTCTGTGTAGAGTAATGCTACCGTTGTTCTGTGTAGAGTAATGGTACCGTTTTTCTGTGTAGTGTAATGGTACCGTTGTTCTGTGTAGAGTAATGGTACCATTGTTCTGTGTAGAGTAATGGTATCGTTGTTCTGTGTAGAGTAATGGTACCGTTGTTCTGTGTAGAGTAATGGTACCGTTTTTCTGTGTAGATTAATGGTAGCGTTGTTCTGTGTAGAGTAATGCTACCGTTGTTCTGTGTAGAGTAATGCTACCGTTGTTCTGTGTAGAGTAATGGTACCGTTGTTCTGTGTAGAGTAATGGTACCATTGTTCTGTGTAGGCAGAGAAACGTTGTGTTCCTGTAGAGGTGGTGATTCAGGTCTGTTCAGGTCGTTATCCATGGCCCCCAGGAGGCTGGCGTAGTCTGGGTCCTCTCCCCCAGAACAGCACCTTCTGTGGGGCAGAGACGACCCTGACCCAGGGCCCCCGTTCTGGAGGTCCAGGAGTCCTCCACCCTGCTGCCTCTTGGAGCTCCGCGCCTTCCGATTGGTCAGCTGACAGGAAACCGGGGCGCCATTGGCTAGCTGGGAGGAAGAGAAGGTGGAGGAGGCTTGCATAGTTGATCGATCAAAGTCCATCCTGGCTCTCTGTCCATCAAGGTCCATGGAGGCTCTGCTGTTTCGGCTCCCGACCCGGGACACCTCGCTACCAGAACCATACATCCCCCTGGTCGGGTTCTGGTGGGCGTCGCTGAAATCATTCAAGCTAAAAGGACAAAGAATAGTGGGGAGGTTACACGTTTAGAAGTAACAGGTCTCTCCACAAGAGGACCATTATATACCTCCATACGGGTGGGCCATCTGTGATGCAAGACACTTTAATGACAAACACATCTATCTTTTACAAAGAGGAAGTCGGACTTACTTAGCATCACTTGAAATGCGTACTATTTCCCTGAGATCGAAGGGTCTGCCCGTCTCCATGGGAGAGTCCAGAGACAGATGTCTCTTAAAGGGCTCCCAGATCCCCTGGGCTTCCAGGTAGGCTATAGCAATCACCAGCAGGAACATGGAGCTATGGAGGAGAAGAGCCAGGTTAACAAGGTGCTACAGAACAGAGAGAAGAGCCATGTTAACAGGGAGCTACAGAACAGAGAGAAGAGCCATGTTAACAGGGAGCTACAGAACAGAGAGAAGAGCCATGTTAACAGGGAGCTACAGAACAGAGAAAAGAGCCATGTTAACAGGGAGCTACAGAACAGAGAGAAGGGCCAGGTTAACAGGGAGCTACAGAACAGAGAGAAGAGCCAGGTTAACAGGGAGCTACAGAACAGAGAGAAGAGCCATGTTAACAGGGAGCTACAGAACAGAGAGAAGAGCCGTGTTTAACAGGGAGCTACAGAACAGAGAGAAGAGCCAGGTTAACAGGGAGCTACAGAACAGAGAGAAGAGCCATGTTAACAGGGAGCTACAGAACAGAGAGAAGAGCCATGTTAACAGGGAGCTACAGAACAGAGAGAATAGTCATGTTAACAGGAAGCTACAGAACAGAGAGAATAGTCATGTTAACAGGGAGCTACAGAACAGAGAGAAGAGCCATGTTAACAGGGAGCTACAGAACAGAGAAAAGAGCCATGTTAACAGGGAGCTACAGAACAGAGAGAATAGTTTATTACCACATCACTTAACTTCCTGCCTAGCAACAAAGATGTAGTGTTTGGAGAAAAGGAGGAGACTCCACCTAAAGGGGGCGTCCTGGTGGAAACATGTCTTTTCAGCTGTTTAGGTGAATAAACTTGGTTTGTCCGTTAGATTCTAAATAAATAAGTAAAACTAACAGTACTTTGTTGAAGCACCTTGGGCAGCGATTACAGCCTTGAGTCTTCTTGGGTATGACGCTACAAGCTTGGCACACCTGTATTTGGGGAGTTTCTCCCATTCTTCTCTGCATATATTCTCAAGCTCTGTCAGGTTGGATGGGGAGCATTGCTGCACAGCTATTTTCAGGTCTCTCCAGAGATGTTTGATCAGATTCAAGTCCGGTCTCTGACTGGGCCACTCAAAGACATTCAGAGACTTGTCCCGAAGCCACTCCTGCGTTGTCATGGCTGTGTGCTTAGGGTCGTTGTCCTGTTGGAAGGTGAACCTTTGCCCCAGTCTGAGGTCCTGAGTGCTCTGGAGCAGGTTTTCATCAAGGATCTCTGTACTTTGCTCCATTCATCTTTACCTCAAACCTGACTAGTCTCCTAGTTCCTGCCTCTGAAAAACATCCCCACAGCATGATGCTGCCACCACCATGCTTCACCTTAGGGGTGGTGCCAAGTTTCCTCCAGACACTTGGCATTCAGGGCCGAGTTCAATCTTGGTTTCACCAGACCAGAAAATCTTGTTTCTCATAATCTGAGAGTCCTTTAGGTGCCTCCAAGTGGGCTGTCATGTGCCTTTTAAAACTTATTTGGGCTACTATTAGGGTGTATTCGTCTGTTTTGACAGACTTTGAACCAGTGGATTACTGAACAAAACGCGCCAACAAAACAGAGTTTTTGGGATATAAAGAGGGACTTTATCGAACAAAAGAACCATTTGTTATGTAGCTGGGACCCTTGTGATTGCAACCAGATGAAGATCTTCAAAGGTAAGCAATTTATTTTATTGCCATTTCTGACCTCTGCTTGGTTGGAAAATGTTTTTATGCTTTTGTTTGCGGGGCGCTGTCCTCAGATAATAGCATGTTATGCTTTTGCCATAAAGCCTTTTTGAAATCTGACAAAGCGGCTGGATTAACTTCTTTGGGACTGGGGGGCAGTATTGAGTAGCTTGGATGAATAAGGTGCCCAGAGTAAACTGCCTGCTACTCAGGCCCAGTTGCTAATATTATTATATTATATTATTAGTACATTTGGATAGAAAACACTCCGAAGTTTCTAAAACTGTTTGAATTATGTCTGTGAGTATAACAGAACTCATATGGCAGGGAAAAACCTGAGAAAAAAATCCAACCAGGAAGTGGGAAATCTAAAGTTTGTAGTTTTTCAACTCATGCCCTATCGAAGATACAGTGGGATATTGGTCATATTGCACTTCTTAAGGCTTCCACTAGACATCAACAGTCTTTAGAATCTTGTTTGATGCTTCTACTGTAGAGTGGGGGCTCATAAGGGCTCTTTGAGTCAGAAGTCTGGCAGAGTGCCATGAGCTCGTGACGCGCATTCATGTGAAAGTTAGCTCGCGTTCCATTGCTTTTCGACAAAGGAATTCTCCGGTTGGAACATTATTGAAGATTTATGATAAAAACATCCTAAAGATTGATTCTAGACTTCGTTTGACATGTTTCAACAATGAGGCATTTGGACATAAATTAGGGACTTTATCGAAACAAATCAAACATTTATTGTGGAACTGGGATTCCTGGGAGTGCATTCTGATGAAGATCACCAAAGGTAAGTGAATATGTGTAATGCTATTTCTGACTTCTGTTGACTCCACAACATGGCGGATATATGTTTGTCTGTTTTATTGTCTGAGCGCTGTACTCAGATTATTGCATGGTGTGCTTTTTCAGTAAAGTATTTTTGAAATCTGACACAGCAGTTGCATTAAGGAGAAGTGGATCTAAAATTCCATGCATAACACTTGTATTTTCATCAACATTTATGATGAGTATTTATGTATATTGATGTGGCTCTCTGCAAAATCACCAGATGTTTTTGGAACTACTGAACATAACGCGCCAATGTATACTGAGATTTCTTTATATAAATATTAACTTTATCAAACAAAACATACATGGCCACTCTACCATAAAGGCCTGATTGGTGGAGGGCTGCATAGATGGTTGTCTCCACAGAGGAACTCTGGAGCTCTGTCAGAGTGACCATGGGGTTCTTGGTCACCTCCCTGACCAAGGCCCTTCTCCCCCAATTGCTCAGTTTGGCTGGGCGGCCAGCTCTAGGGAGAGTCTTGGTGGTTCCAAACTTCTTCCATTTAAGAATGATGGAAGCCACTGTGTTCTTGGGGACCTTCAATCTGCAGACATATATTGTGCCTCGACACGATCCTGTATCGGAGCGCTACGGATAACTCGACCTCATGCCTTTCTAAATCATGTCCAATCAATTGAATTTACCACAGGTGGACTCCAATCAAGTTGTAGAAACATCCCAAGGAAGATCAATGGAAACAGGTTGCACCTGAGCTCAATTTAGTGTCACATAGCAAAGGGTCTGTAAATAATTAGCGTCAGCTACGCTCCACAACCAGCATTTCAAGGCTGCAGTGCCATGCCCGCAGCTATAACCCAGATTGCAGTTCCTATGGCTTCCACTAGATGTCAACAGTCTTTAGACATGGTTTCAGGCTCCCCCTCATTAGGTTGCAACACACATGGGGCCTCATTTATAACCATAAGGTTCTGTTTTAGTCAGCACAGGTGAAGCTACTGGCCGGATGCCGGAGGCTGAGCTCACCGGACATTTGGTGGAATCTCACGAACATTGTCTTACGAAAAAAAAACGAAAAGCAGGAAAGGACAGAATCGCCTTGTAAGCTGGATAGCAGCCCAGCTATTTAATCTTCTAGGTTAAGTTCAGCCTAAGTTAAGTTCATCTTCTGTGTGTTGAACCTTATGTTCCAGCCTAGCCTGGTTTAAGCCTCTGTGTGTTGAACCTCATGTTCCAGCCTAGCCTGGTTTAAGCCTCTGTTTGTTGAACCTTTGTTACTGTTTCTCATCATTGCCATCCTGCTAGACACGCCTAGCGAGTCGTTACATAGTATACCTCATGACGAGGGAGACGATGACGTATAGCTCCAGCTCCCAGGAGGGTCTGGGGAGGGTCTCTGTGCAGGAGGCCAGCATGTGAAAAGGTAGAGAGGCGTTCAGGACAAACACAAACTCTGACCCTCCCTCCGTCACTAGCTTCAGCTCCCGGATCACTCTGGATGACGTGAAGTCCGGTGTAAACCTGGGATAGAGACAGACAGGAAAGGAGATGCAGTCAGCCAGTGAATAGGGGCTACCTGCTACAGACATACATACATACAGGTTACGTGTGTTAAAACCTGCCACAGTCTCTAAACACACAGTACACAGGCTTCTCGTCTTCTCGTTTCTGTGCAACCCTTTTTCCTGTGCAGGTTAACCCTAACCCTTTTTCCTGTGCAGGTTAACCCTAACCTAACCCTTTTTCCTGTGCAGGTTAACTCTAACCTAACCCTTTTTCCTGTGCAAGTTAACCCTAACCTAACCCTTTTTCCTGTGCAGGTTAACCCTAACCCTTGTTCCTGTGCAGGTTAACCCTAACCCTTGTTCCTGTGCAGGTTAACCCTAACCCTTGTTCCTGTGCAGGTTGACTCTAACCATTTTTCCTGTGCAGGTTAACTCTAACCCTTGTTCCTGTGCAGGTTAACCCTAACCCTTGTTCCTGTGCAGGTTGACTCTAACCATTTTTCCTGTGCAGGTTAACTCTAACCCTTGTTCCTGTGCAGGTTAACCCTAACCCTTTTTCCTGTGCAGGTTAACCCTAACCCTTTTTCCTGTGCAGGTTAACCCTAACCCTTTTTCCTGTGCAGGTTAACTCTAACCCTTGTTCATGTGCAGGTTAACCCTAACCCTTCTTCCTGTGCAGGTTAACCCTAACCCTTTTTCCTGTGCAGGTTAACCCTAACCCTTTTTCCTGTGCAGGTTAACCCTAACCTAACCCTTTTCCTGTGCAGGTTAACTCTAACCCTTGTTCCTGTGCAGGTTAACCCTAACCCTTTTTCCTGTGCAGGTTAACCCTAACCTAACCCTTTTTCCTGTGCAGGTTAACCCTAACCCTTTTTCCTGTGCAGGTTAACCCTAACCCTTTTTCCTGTGCAGGTTAACCCTAACCCTTTTTCCTGTGCAGGTTAACTCTAACCCTTGTTCATGTGCAGGTTAACCCTAACCCTTCTTCCTGTGCAGGTTAACCCTAACCCTTTTTCCTGTGCAGGTTAACCCTAACCCTTTTTCCTGTGCAGGTTAACCCTAACCTAACCCTTTTCCTGTGCAGGTTAACTCTAACCCTTGTTCCTGTGCAGGTTAACCCTAACCCTTTTTCCTGTGCAGGTTAACCCTAACCTAACCCTTTTTCCTGTGCAGGTTAACCCTAACCCTTTTTCCTGTGCAGGTTAACCCTAACCTAACCCTTTTTCCTGTGCAGGTTAACCCTAACCTAACCATTTTCTTGTGCAGGTTAACTCTAACCTAACCCTTTTCCTGTGCAGGTTAACCCTAACCCTTTTTCCTGTGCAGGTTAACCCTAACCTAACCATTTTCCTGTGCAGGTTAACTCTAACCCTTGTTCCTGTGCAGGTTAACTCTAACCCTTGTTCCTGTGCAGGTTAACTCTAACCCTTTTTCCTGTGCAGGTTAACCCTAACCTAACCCTTTTTCCTGTGCAGGTTAACCCTAACCCTTGTTCCTGTGCAGGTTAACCCTAACCCTTTTTCCTGTGCAGGTTAACCCTAACCCTTTTTCCTGTGCAGGTTAACCCTAAACCCTTGTTCCTGTGCAGGTTAACCCTAACCTAACCCTTGTTCCTGTGCAGGTTAACCCTAAACCCTTCTTCCTGTGCAGGTTAACCCTAACCCTTTTTCCTGTGCAGGTTAACCCTAAACCCTTCTTCCTGTGCAGGTTAACCCTAAACCCTTCTTCCTGTGCAGGTTAACCCTAAACCCTTCTTCCTGTGCAGGTTAACCCTAAACCCTTGTTCCTGTGCAGGTTAACCCTAACCTAACCCTTGTTCCTGTGCAGGTTAACCCTAACCCTTGTTCCTGTGCAGGTTAACCCTAACCTAACCCTTGTTCCTGTGCAGGTTAACCCTAAACCCTTCTTCCTGTGCAGGTTAACCCTAAACCCTTGTTCCTGTGCAGGTTAACCCTAACCTAACCCTTGTTCCTGTGCAGGTTAACCCTAACCCTTGTTCCTGTGCAGGTTAACCCTAACCCTTTTTCCTGTGCAGGTTAACCCTAAACCCTTTTTCCTGTGCAGGTTAACCCTAACCCTTGTTCCTGTGCAGGTTAACCCTAACCCTTGTTCCTGTGCAGGTTAACCCTAACCTAACCCTTGTTCCTGTGCAGGTTAACCCTAACCCTTGTTCCTGTGCAGGTTAACCCTAACCTAACCCTTGTTCCTGTGCAGGTTAACCCTAACCCTTGTTCCTGTGCAGGTTAACCCTAACCTAACCCTTGTTCCTGTGCAGGTTAAATTACATTTGGTGTGACACTGCAGCACAATAAGATAGAGAATGGCTTGCTGACATCTGTGAACCACAACAAGACTCTCACAATAATTCACGTGCCTAAAATAAGGAAGTACCTAGATAATTTATCAGCAGGGCATTATTGTACAATTGGGTACTTAAGTTAGTTCATCAATGCATCTTAATAGCAGAAACATTTAAAAAGAGTCCCTCTGTGAAATTTACAGCCGTTTATAGCAAACCAACTGAACAGGGTGCAATTGTGTTGTTTGTCAAATGAAGTGGCCAACACAAACACCTCCACATTGTAAAGCTGTTTGTCATGAGCCAGCAGAGTTCATGTTGAGTCTCTTTAGAGGCTAGAGGTGAAGAGGAGCGACAAGCAGCACAGAGGAACAAGGAGCACATTCATCCTCAGTAAGACAGGTAACACACAGCGTGTGGCTGAAGACCCGTGTTAATAGAGCTGTGAGGACGCGAGGAGAGAACACACACGTCTGACTGCTAGCGTTTGCTCAGTGGCTGGTTACAAGGCCTCTAATCATCTTTTGACCCATTTCGGTTCCGCAGACCAGAGCGCCTCTCGGTTCCGCAGACCAGATCGCCTCTCGGTTCCGCAGACCCGAGCGCCTCTCGGTTCCGCAGACCAGAGCGCCTCTCGGTTCTAGAGCGCCTCTCGGTTCCGCAGACCAGAGCGCCTCTCGGTTCCGCAGACCAGAGCGCCTCTCGGTTCCGCAGACCAGAGCGCCTCTCGGTTCCGCAGACCAGAGCGCCTCTCGGTTCTAGAGCGCCTCTCGGTTCCGCAGACCAGAGCGCCTCTCGGTTCTAGAGCGCCTCTCGGTTCAGTAGACTACAGCTCCTCTCGTTCAGTAGACTACAGCTCCTCTCAGTTCAGTAGACTACAGCTCCTCTCAGTTCAGTAGACTACAGCTCCTCTCCTCAGCTATATTTCACATTACAAGACACTGTGATTAAGACACTGTGATTAATGTGATTAATTTGCGTTAGAAGCTATTAAAGCCATTTATTTACAGGAATCCATTTCTGCACCATAGAATGACGGATAAGCCCATCCTGTCGCCACTTGGCCTCTGATGGACACTGTAATGTATCTTATCAGTAAGTGAATGGTGAAAGAGGACTCTATGATATGTGAGTAAACAAAACTACTAAACAGCTGCTGTGATTTTACAAACAATTGGCTGAACTTACAGTATCACTAGGTCTTCAGAAGCGTTTGGTTTAAGTGTAAATTGCTGACAGTTGAGAACTTTGAATCCGTATCCTTGGCAGGGCTGGCCGTTGATCTCTGCAGAGCGGATATACAAGGGGAGTAGACCAGCGTTCTCCACCCTGAAGGTTCTTCTCAGAGTGGACTTGGGCTCTTTGGACTTGATCTCTGCAAAGGAACAGTGACGAGGGGAAAGATGTGTTAAAGAGTAATATTGGTTGAAAATGGAGATTTGATAGTGCATTGGTGAGGCAGGGTTTTGAACATGATTGAAAGCATGATTAGCAGTGGCAGCATTATCATGAAGGGATACTGTGTCTTATCAGTCTGCACCAACTCCAACAGGGAATCGCACTTCCCTAGTTTTAGACTGGGACATAGTGACGAGGCCGTTAACTGGGTAAAGGGTAAGTCACTGGCAATGCTGTCTTTGAGAAGTTAAAGGTAATATACAGAGTCTAGTGAGAGTCTACACGGGACCCTGTACGGCTTCGCACGGGGCCCTGTACGGCTTCGCACGGGGCCCTGTACGGCTTCGCACGGGGCCCTGTACGGCTCCGCACGGGGCCCTGTACGGCTCCGCACGGGGCCCTGTACGGCTCCGCACGGGGCCCTGTACGGCTCCGCACGGGGCCCTGTACGGCTCCGCACGGGGCCCTGAACGGCTCCGCACGGGGCCCTGAACGGCTCCGCACGGGGCCCTGAACGGCTCCGCACGGGGCCCTGTACGGCTCCGCACGGGGCCCTGAACGGCTCCGCACGGGGCCCTGAACGGCTCCGCACGGGGCCCTGAACGGCTCCGCACGGGGCCCTGAACGGCTCCGCACGGGGCCCTGAACGGCTCCGCACGGGGCCCTGAACGGCTCCGCACGGGGCCCTGAACGGCTTCGCAAGGGGGCCCTGTACCGCTTCGCACGGGGCGCTGAACGGCTTTGCACGGGGCCCTGTACGGCTTCGCACGGGGCCCTGAACGGCTTCGCACGGGGCCCTGTAAGAAATCGTAAGAAAAGGTATAGAACATATTCTAAATTAATAACAAATCCAAAACAAAGATCTCTTGATTGTGTATGTCTTCACACCCCCAGAGTTAATACGTGGTAATCTTCACCACCCCCAGAGTTAATACGTGGGGGTCTTCACACCCCCAGAGTTAACACTTGGGTGTCTTCACATCCCCAGAGTTAATACGTGGTAATCTTCACACCCCCAGAGTTAATACGTGATGGTCTTCACACCCCCAGAGTTAATACATGGCAGAAACACCCCCAGAGTTAATACGTGGGGTCTTCACACCCCCAGAGTTAATACATGGCAGAAACACCCCCAGAGTTAATACGTGGTGGTCTTCACACCCCCAGAGTTAATACGTGCAGGTCTTCACACCCCCAGAGTTAATACATGGCAGAAACACCCCCAGAGTTAATACGTGGTGGTCTTCACACCCCCAGAGTTAATACGTGGGGGTCTTCACACCCCCAGAGTTAATACATGGCAGAAACACACCCAGAGTTAATACGCGGCAGAAACACCCCCAGAGTTAATACGTGGTGGTCTTCACACCCCCAGAGTTAATACGTGGTGGTCTTCACACCCCCAGAGTTAATACGTGGGGGTCTTCACACCCCCAGAATTAATACGTGGTAATCTTCACACCCCCAGAGTTAATACGTGATGGTCTTTACACCCCCAGAGTTAATACGTGATGGTCTTCACACCCCCAGAGTTAATACATGGCAGAAACACCCCCAGAGTTAATACGTGGGGTCTTCACACCCCCAGAGTTAATACATGGCAGAAACACCCCCAGAGTTAATACGCGGCAGAAACACCCCCAGAGTTAATACGTGGTGGTCTTCACACCCCAGAGTTAATACGTGGTGGTCTTCACACCCCCAGAGTTAATACGTGGTGGTCTTCACACCCCCAGAGTTAATACGTGGGGGTCTTCACACCCCCAGAGTTAATACATGGCAGAAACACCCCCAGAGTTAATACGTGGCAGAAACACCCCCAGAGTTAATACGTGGTGGTCTTCACATCCCCAGAGTTAATACGTGGGGGTCTTCACACCCCCAGAGTTAATACGTGGGGGTCTTCACACACCCAGAGTTAATTTTGAAAAAGATTCTACCAACTCTGCACAACTCTTAAGGTAAAAACATATCCATTGTTTTTGTCAAAATTGCTCAAGTTCAGTAAATGCGGTTGGGAATCATTGAAGGACTGTAATATCCAAAACTTCTTAGATTTTTCAAGCATATTTAAAGTGTACCCCTCGGGAACACTTTAACAGCTATTGGAAAGCCATTCTGGTGAGTATTTGTCCCAATGAAAAATAAAACTATCCCAGGATTAGGTATTCAGAAGACCGAGGCCGGTTTTCCTCTATTTCTGTTACTTGGGCTTTGCTCCTTTCATATTTCTTTTGATCCTGATAAACTCACCAGTCCCTGCCAGTGATAAGAATACCCATAACATGATGCTGCCACCACGATACTTGAATAAAGATATCAACTAATAGCAGGAACCTTCTCAGACACAGAGAACTAATACTATATAGTCGTTGTTGGTGTGGGGACTTCTTTGGAGTTAAAAAAGTTAACTACAAATAAGAAGTTAAAAACTATATTTAATGAATATTTAATGAATTCTATAAATAAATAAAAACGTGCAATTTGGGTGCAATCAATAAGCTTAATTTCTCAGAGATCAAATTATAATTCAACAAAACAATGCAGCAGGAATGTTAATCTGATTTTAAGAACAAAGTATTTCAGCCCAATCTGAACGGTGGGTGTCATGGCCCCTGAAAGGACATGGAACGACCCACTGGGCCCTGTAACTCACTCTCTGTGCAGTCCTTCAGCAACGCCTCCGTCATTTGGAAGCGAAGGGAGCTGTCTGGTCCAGGGAGTTTCCCAGCTACCTGCAGGCTCCCCGTGGTTCCCTGGCCACGAACCACGATCACATCTATCACAGTCAGGTTGTTCCTGTAATACAAGACAACACAGTGGGTCAGCTTATTCCTAAAACACAACTAGGAACAACACACTCAGAGTACAGCTAGCTACGGTGCCATGGCTCTAAGACGGCCAAACTAGTCTTGACATCAAAAAGTACAATTAATTTCCAACAGTAGACGGGGGGGGGGGGGGGGTAATACTCTGAATATGACACAGTGTAGGGATGGGGGGGGGGGGTAATACTCTGAATATGACACAGTGTAGGGATGGGGGGGGTCACTCTGAATATGACACAGTGTAGGGATGGGGGGGGGGGGGGGGGGGTAATACTCTGAATATGACACAGTGTAGGGATGGGGGGGTAATACTCTGAATATGACACAGTGTAGGGATGGGGGGGGGTCACTCTGAATATGACACAGTGTAGGGATGGGGGGGGGGGTCACTCTGAATATGACACAGTGTAGGGATGGGGGGGTCACTCTGAATATGACACAGTGTAGGGATGGGGGGGGGTAATACTCTGAATATGACACAGTGTAGGAAAGGGGGGCTTCACTCTGAATGCGACACAGTGTAGGGATGGGGGGGGGGTAATACTCTGAATATGACACAGTGTAGGGATGGGGGGTCACTCTGAATATGACACAGTGTAGGGATGGGGGGGGGGGGTAATACTCTGAATATGACAGTGT
The DNA here is from genome assembly GCF_013265735.2 of Oncorhynchus mykiss. Classification (NCBI taxonomy): domain Eukaryota; kingdom Metazoa; phylum Chordata; class Actinopteri; order Salmoniformes; family Salmonidae; genus Oncorhynchus; species Oncorhynchus mykiss. The sequence continues at coordinate 1,938,122 of NC_048565.1, read as the reverse complement.
AGGGGGGGGGGGTAATACTCTGAATATGACAGTGTAGGGATGGGGGGGGGTAATACTCTGAATATGACACATAGTAGGGGGGGTAATACTCTGAATATGACACAGTGTAGGGGGGGGGGTAATACTCTGAATATGACAAAGTGTAGGGATGGGGGGGGGTAATACTCTGAATATGACACAGTGTAGGGATGGGGGGGTCACTCTGAATATGACACAGTGTAGGGATGGGGGGGGTCACTCTGAATATGACACAGTGTAGGGATGGGGGGGCACTCTGAATATGACACAGTGTAGGGATGGGGGGGTCACTCTGAATATGACACAGTGTAGGGATGGGGGGGGGTAATACTCTGAATATGACACAGTGTAGGAAAGGGGGGCTTCACTCTGAATGCGACACAGTGTAGGGATGGGGGGGGGGTAATACTCTGAATATGACACAGTGTAGGGATGGGGGGTCACTCTGAATATGACACAGTGTAGGGATGGGGGGGGGGGGTAATACTCTGAATATGACAGTGTAGGGGGGGGGGGGTAATACTCTGAATATGACAGTGTAGGGATGGGGGGGGTAATACTCTGAATATGACACATAGTAGGGGGGGTAATACTCTGAACATGACACAGTGTAGGGATGGGGGGGTAATACTCTGAATATGACACAGTGTAGGGATGGGGGGGGGTAATACTCTGAATATGACACAGTGTAGGGATGGGGGGGTAATACTCTGAATATGACACAGTGTAGGGGGGGGGTAATACTCTGAATATGACACAGTGTGGGGGGGGGGGTAATACTCTGAATATGACACAGTGTAGGGATGGGGGGGTAATACTCTGAATATGACACAGTGTAGGGATGGGGGGGTAATACTCTGAATATGACACAGTGTAGGGATGGGGGGGGGGGGGGGTAATACTCTGAATATGACACAGTGTAGGGATGGGGGGGGTAATACTCTGAATATGACACAGTGTAGGGGGGGGGGTAATACTCTGAATATGACACAGTGTAGGGATGGGGGGGGTAATACTCTGAATATGACACAGTGTAGGGATGGGGGGGGGTAATACTCTGAATATGACACAGTGTAGGGATGGGGGGGTAATACTCTGAATATGACACAGTGTAGGGATGGGGGGGGTAATACTCTGAATATGACACAGTGTGGGGGGGGGGGGGGGGTAATACTCTGAATATGACACAGTGTAGGGGGGGGGGGTAATACTCTGAATATGACAGTGTAGGGATGGGGGGGGTAATACTCTGAATATGACACAGTGTAGGGATGGGGGGGGGTAATACTCTGAATATGACACAGTGTAGGGATGGGGGGGTAATACTCTGAATATGACACAGTGTAGGGATGGGGGGGTAATACTCTGAATATGACACAGTGTAGGGATGGGGGGGGTAATACTCTGAATATGACACAGTGTAGGGATGGGGGGGTAATACTCTGAATATGACACAGTGTAGGGGGGGGGTAATACTCTGAATATGACAGTGTAGGGATGGGGGGGGGTAATACTCTGAATATGACACAGTGTAGGGATGGGGGGGGGGTAATACTCTGAATATGACACAGTGTAGGGATGGGGGGGTAATACTCTGAATATGACACAGTGTAGGGGGGGGGTAATACTCTGAATATGACAGTGTAGGGATGGGGGGGGTAATACTCTGAATATGACACAGTGTAGAGATGGGGGGGTAATACTCTGAATATGACACAGTGTAGGGATGGGGGGGGGTAATACTCTGAATATGACACAGTGTATGGGGGGGGGGGTAATACTCTGAATATGACACAGTGTAGGGGGGGGGGTAATACTCTGAATATGACAGTGTAGGGATGGGGGGGTAATACTCTGAATATGACACAGTGTAGGGATGGGGGGGGGGGGGTAATACTCTGAATATGACACAGTGTAGGGATGGGGGGGGGGTAATACTCAACACCACTGACCCACCTGACTATGAGCAGGGAGGAGACAGAGTGGTTGCTGGAAGGAGTGAACCTCAGGCTGAAGGACTTGACCTCTCCAGGCTGCAGGAGCACGTTGTAGACAAACGGTCTGGTCGAGCCCTCCACAAACCCTGAGCTTCCCTTCATTACAGACGACTGGGAGAGGACAGAGACACACAGAGCAGTCAGAGAGGACAGAGACACACAGAGCAGTCAGAGAGGACAGAGACACACAGAGCAGTCAGAGAGGACAGAGACACACAGAGCAGTCAGAGAGGACAGAGACACACAGAGCAGTCAGAGAGGACAGAGACACACAGAGCAGTCAGAGAGGACAGAGACACACAGAGCAGTCAGAGAGGACAGAGACACACAGAGCAGTCAGAGAGGACAGAGACACACAGAGCAGTCAGAGAGGACAGAGACACACAGAGCAGTCAGAGAAGACAGAGACACACAGAGGACAGAGACACACAGAGCAGTCAGAGAGGACAGAGACACACAGAGAGGACAGAGACACACAGAGCAGTCAGAGAGGACAGAGACACACAGAGAGGACAGAGACACACAGAGAGGACAGAGAGGACAGATACACACAGAGAGGACAGAGACACACAGAGAGGACAGAGACACACAGAGCAGTCAGAGAGGACAGAGACACACAGAGCAGTCAGAGAGGACAGAGACACACAGAAAGGACAGAGACACACAGAGAGGACAGAGACACACAGAGCAGTCAGAGAGGACAGAGACACACAGAGAGGACAGAGAGACACAGAGAGACACAGAGAGGACAGATTGACACAGAGAGGACAGAGGAACACAGAGAGGACAGAGGAACACAGAGAGGACAGAGGAACACAGAGAGGACAGAGACACACAGAGCAGTCAGAGAGGACAGAGACACACAGAGAGGACAGAGAGACACAGAGAGGACAGAGACACACAGAGAGGACAGAGACACACAGAGAGGACAGAGACACACAGAGAGGACAGAGAGACACAGAGAGGACAGAGAGACACAGAGAAGACAGAGAGACAGAGAGGACAGACACACAGAGACACACATACATACAAACTAAGGCATAGCAGTAAGACGCCAAACAAACTACAACCGAAAATTCTTACAATTCTTCAATAAATGACTTGTAATTGGCTATGAACATTGTTTCAGCTAGGTAACACTGGTAGTATTGTACAACAGGGTCACAGAGAAATCAAGTACTATTCTGCACTACTTACTAGGTTTCTGGTGACCTGAAATTCCAGTGATTTTGTGTCGATGTCGGACAACATTCCCAGTGGGAAGCTGGAAAGAGATAAGAGTCAGTGAGGGTCCTCCTTTATTTCCAACCTAAAACGTGTCGAGTACACAGCGACAGAAAGGCCTTAGGTTGTGAGAGGTGGTTGCTCAGATAGCTGTGGAAAGGTTGGTATCTAATTAATGTACTGTATCAGAGCCACACGGTGTGCACCACCGGGCAGCTAGGTGCCACTTCATACCTGTCGCCGAGTTTCCCAGCAAACACAGAGGGGTTCGGGTAGAGAGCCAGAGGAAGGATCTGGACATACACTGGGACATCTGCTGGGTTCTCTAGAACAAACTCCGTCTCCTGTAAGACACACAAGGATAAGAGATGAGAGAGCGAGAGACCAGAGCGAGAGAGTCAGTGAAATGTGTGTGTGTGTAGTGCATTCGGAAAGTATTCAGACCCCTTGACTTTTTTCACATTTTGTTACATTACAGCCTGATTCTAAAATGGATTACTCTACCCACAATACACCATAATGACAAAGCAAAAACAGGGTTTTATACATTTTTACAAATGTATTAAAAATAACACTGAAATATTACATAAATATTCAACCCTTTACTCAGTACTTTATTGAAGCACTTTTGGCAGCAATTACAGCCATGAGTCTTCTTGGGTATGACGCTACAAGCTTGGTACATCTGTATTTGGGGAGTTTCTCACATTCTTCTCTGCAGATCCTCTCAAGCTCTGTCAGGTTGGATGGGGAGCGTCACTTCACAGCTATTTTCAGGTCTCTCCAGAGATGTTTGATCAGATTCAAGTCTGGTCTCTGACTGGGCCACTCAATGACATTCAGAGACTTATCCCGAAGCCACTCCTGCGTTATTTTGGCTGTGTGCTTAGGGTCGTTGTCCTGTTGGAAGGTGAACCTTCGCCCCAGTCTGAGGTCCTGAGTGCTCTGGAGCAGGTTTTCATCAAGGATCTCTCTGTACTTTGCTCCGTTCATCTTTCCCTTGATCCTGACTAGTCTCCCAGTTCCTGCCTCTGAAAAACTTCCCCACAGCATGATGCTGCCACCACCATGCTTCACCGTAGGGATGGTGCCAGGTTTCCTCCAGACGTGATGCTTGGCATTCAGGCCAAAGAGTTCAATCTTGGTTTCATCAAACCAGAGAATCTTGTTTATCATGGTTTGAGTGTCTTTAGGTGCCTTTTGGCAAACTCCAAGCGGGCTGTCGTGTGCCTTTTACTGAGGAGTGGCATCCGTCTGGCCAGTCTACCATAAAGACCTGATTGGTGGAGTGCTGCAGAGATGGTTGTCCTTCTGGAAGGTTCTCCCATCTCCACAGAGGAACTCTGATAGAGTGACCATTGGGTTCTTGGACACCTCCCTGACCAAGGCCCTTCTCCCCCGATTGCTCAGTTTGGCCGAGCGGCCAGCTCTAGGAACAGCCTTGGTGGTTCCAAACGTCTTCCATTTAAGAATGATGGAGACTACTGTGTTCTACGGACAATTCCTTCGACCTCATGGCTTGGTTTTTGCTCTGACAACTGTGGGACCTTATATAGTCAGGTGTGTGTCTTTCCAAATCCTGTCCAATCAATTGAATTTTACCACAGGTGGACTCCAATCAAGTTGTAGAAACATCTCTAGGATGATCAATGGAAACATGATGCACCTGAGCTCAATTAATAGCAAATGGACTGAATAATTACATAAATAAGGTGACTTTTTTTATTTTAAATATATATTTTTTTTAAATGTCATTATGGGGTATTGTGCGTAGATTGATGAGATTTGTTATTTATTTAATCCATTATAGAATAAGGCTGTAACGTAAATGTTTTGGGGAAAAAGACTGACTACTTTCCGAAAGTATGTTTGTATAGTGTATGTTTATATAGTATAGTGTATGTTTATATAGTATAGTGTATGTTTATATAGTATAGTGTATGTTTGTATAGTGTATGTTTGTATAGTATAGTGTATATTTATATAGTATAGTGTATGTTTATATAGTATAGTGTATGTTTGTATAGTGTATGTTTATATAGTATAGTGTATATATTTATATAGTATAGTGTATGTTTGAATAGTGTATATTTATATAGTATAGTGTATGTTTGTATAGTATAGTGTATATTTATATAGTATAGTGTATGTTTATATAGTGTATGTTTGTATAGTATAGTGTATGTTTGTATAGTATAGTGTATGTTTGTATAGTGTATGTTTATATAGTATAGTGTATATATTTATATAGTATAGTGTATGTTTGAATAGTGTATATTTATATAGTATAGTGTATATTTATATAGTATAGTGTATGTTTGTATAGTGTATGTTTATATAGTGTATGTTTGTATAGTATAGTGTATGTTTGTATAGTGTATGTTTATATAGTATAGTGTATATTTATATAGTATAGTGTATGTTTATATAGTGTATGTTTGTATAGTATAGTGTATGTTTGTATAGTGTATGTTTGTATAGTGTATGTTTATATAGTATAGTGTATATTTATATAGTATAGTGTATGTTTGTATAGTGTATGTTTATATAGTATAGTGTATATATTTATATAGTATAGTGTATGTTTGAATAGTGTATATTTATATAGTATAGTGTATATTTGTATAGTGTATGTTTGTATAGTGTATGTTTATATAGTGTACTGTACTCACAGAGGAGCTATTGGTACTGGTGAGGGGAAATGTGATTTGTTGAGAGGCGTTAACCAGCGACGGCCAGGTCTGTTGAGCTGTTATTGTTGCCTGGACCGTCTCCTGAAGATCTGTGCTGACTTCAAACACCGCCTCAACTCTTTATACAAAGACAACATCAGGACACTCAGGACTACTGTCTGCTAGCTGCACCAACACAGCACTGTCACATATGATCAAGTGAAGACAGAGTTATGTGCATCCTATAGACTGAAGAGACCTATGGGCACCCTGTTCCCTATAGACTGGAGAGACCCTGTTCCCTATAGACTGGAGAGACCTATGGGCATCCTGTTCCCTATAGACTGGAGAGACCTATGGGCACCCTGTTCCCTATAGACTGGAGAGACCTACAGTATGGGCACCCTGTTCCCTATAGACTGGAGAGACCTATGGGCACCCTGTTCCCTATAGACTGGAGAGACCTATGGGCATCCTGTTCCCTATAGACTGAAGAGACCTACAGTATGGGCATCCTGTTCCTTATAGACTGGAGAGACCTATGGGCACCCTGTTCCCTATAGACTGGAGAGACCTACAGTATGGGCACCCTGTTCCCTATAGACTGGAGAGACCTACAGTATGGGCACCCTGTTCCCTATAGACTAGACTGGAGAGACCTACAGTATGGGCACCCTGTTCCCTCTAGACTGGAGAGACCTACAGTATGGGCACCCTGTTCCCTATAGACTGGAGAGACCTACAGTATGGGCACCCTGTTCCCTATAGACTGAAGAGACCAACAGTATGGGCACCCTGTTCCCTATAGACTGGAGAGACCTACAGTATGGGCACCATGTTCCCTATAGACTGGAGAGACCTACAGTATGGGCACCCTGTTCCCTATAGACTGGAGAGACCTACAGTATGGGCACCCTGTTCCCTATAGACTGGAGAGACCTATGGGCACCCTGTTCCCTATAGACTAGACTGGAGAGACCTACAGTATGGGCACCCTGTTCCCTATAGACTAGACTGGAGAGACCTACAGTATGGGCACCCTGTTCCCTATAGACTGGAGAGACCTACAGTATGGGCACCCTGTTCCCTATAGACTGGAGAGACCTACAGTATGGGCACCCTGTTCCCTATAGACTGGAGAGACCTACAGTATGGGCACCCTGTTCCCTATAGACTAGACTGGAGAGACCTACAGTATGGGCACCTTGTTCCCTATAGACTGGAGAGACCTACAGTATGGGCACCCTGTTCCCTATAGACTGGAGAGACCTACAGTATGGGCACCCTGTTCCCTATAGACTGGAGAGACCTACAGTATGGGCACCTTGTTCCCTATAGACTGGAGAGACCTATGGGCACCCTGTTCCCTATAGACTAGACTGGAGAGACCTACAGTATGGGCACCCTGTTCCCTATAGACTAGACTGGAGAGACCTTCAGTATGGGCACCTTGTTCCCTATAGACTGGAGAGACCTACAGTATGGGCACCCTGTTCCCTATAGACTAGACTGGAGAGACCTACAGTATGGGCACCCTGTTCCCTATAGACTGGAGAGACCTACAGCATGGGCACCTTGTTCCCTATAGACTGGAGATACCTACAGTATGGGCACCCTGTTCCCTATAGACTGGAGAGACCTACAGTATGGGCACCCTGTTCCCTATAGACTGGAGAGACCTACAGTATGGGCACCTTGTTCCCTATAGACTGGAGAGACCTACAGTATGGGCACCCTGTTCCCTATAGACTGGAGAGACCTACAGTATGGGCACCCTGTTCCCTATAGACTGGAGAGACCTACAGTATGGGCACCCTGTTCCCTATAGACTGGAGAGACCTACAGTATGGGCACCCTGTTCCCTATAGACTAGACTGGAGAGACCTACAGTATGGGCACCCTGTTCCCTCTAGACTGGAGAGACCTACAGTATGGGCACCCTGTTCCCTATAGACTGGAGAGACCTACAGTATGGGCACCCTGTTCCCTATAGACTGAAGAGACCAACAGTATGGGCACCCTGTTCCCTATAGACTGGAGAGACCTACAGTATGGGCACCATGTTCCCTATAGACTGGAGAGACCTACAGTATGGGCACCCTGTTCCCTATAGACTGGAGAGACCTACAGTATGGGCACCCTGTTCCCTATAGACTGGAGAGACCTATGGGCACCCTGTTCCCTATAGACTAGACTGGAGAGACCTACAGTATGGGCACCCTGTTCCCTATAGACTAGACTGGAGAGACCTACAGTATGGGCACCCTGTTCCCTATAGACTGGAGAGACCTACAGTATGGGCACCCTGTTCCCTATAGACTGGAGAGACCTACAGTATGGGCACCCTGTTCCCTATAGACTGGAGAGACCTACAGTATGGGCACCCTGTTCCCTATAGACTAGACTGGAGAGACCTACAGTATGGGCACCTTGTTCCCTATAGACTGGAGAGACCTACAGTATGGGCACCCTGTTCCCTATAGACTGGAGAGACCTACAGTATGGGCACCCTGTTCCCTATAGACTGGAGAGACCTACAGTATGGGCACCTTGTTCCCTATAGACTGGAGAGACCTATGGGCACCCTGTTCCCTATAGACTAGACTGGAGAGACCTACAGTATGGGCACCCTGTTCCCTATAGACTAGACTGGAGAGACCTTCAGTATGGGCACCTTGTTCCCTATAGACTGGAGAGACCTACAGTATGGGCACCCTGTTCCCTATAGACTAGACTGGAGAGACCTACAGTATGGGCACCCTGTTCCCTATAGACTGGAGAGACCTACAGCATGGGCACCTTGTTCCCTATAGACTGGAGATACCTACAGTATGGGCACCCTGTTCCCTATAGACTGGAGAGACCTACAGTATGGGCACCCTGTTCCCTATAGACTGGAGAGACCTACAGTATGGGCACCTTGTTCCCTATAGACTGGAGAGACCTACAGTATGGGCACCCTGTTCCCTATAGACTGGAGAGACCTACAGTATGGGCACCCTGTTCCCTATAGACTGGAGAGACCTACAGTATGGGCACCCTGTTCCCTATAGACTGGAGAGACCTTCAGTATGGGCACCCTGTTCGGTATGGGCACCCCACTCGGTAGCCCCTATAAATTCCTACAAGGAAATCAGCCAATTGAAATGAATTCATTAGGCCCTAATCTATGGATTTCACATGACTGGGAATACAGATATACATCTGTTGGTCACACATACCTTAAAAAAAAGGTAGGGGGGTTGATCAGAAAACCAGTCAGTATCTGGTGTGACCACTATTTGCCTCATGCAGAGCGACACGTCTCCTTCACATAGAGTTGATCAGGCTGTTTATTGTGGCCTGTGAAAAGTTGTCCCACTCCTCTTCAATGGCTGTGTGAAGTTGTTGGAAATTGGCGGGAACTGGAACACACTGTCGTACACATTGATCCAGAGCATCCCAAACATGCTCAATGTGTGACATGTCTGGGGAGTATGCAGGTCATGGAAGAACCGGGACATTTTCAGCTTCCAGGAATTGTGTACAGATCCTTGCGACATGGGGCAGTACATTATCCTGCTGAAACATGAGGCGATGGAGGTGGATGAATGGTACAACAATGGGCCTCAGGATCTCATCACGGTATGTCTGTGCATTCAAATTGCCAACGATAAAATGCAATTGTGTTCGTTGTGCAAAGCTTATGCTTGCCCCATACCATAACCCCACCGCCATCATGAGGAACTCTGTTCACAACATTGACATCATGGGGTATGTTTCTCAAAAACATGTACAAAAACAATTCAAAGGTGTCTGGACCAATCTATAACATGCCATTAATATCAAAAATAGAGATTTGGTTGTAAAAAAGAAATGGTGAAAAGTGCTGCACCATACAACGTCAAGGTGAAAAGTACTGTACTATACAACGTCAAGGTGAAAAGTACTGTACTATACAACGTCAAGGTGAAAAGTACTGTACTATATAACGTCAAGGTGAAAAGTACTGCACTATACAACGTCAAGGTGAAAAGTACTGTACTATATAACGTCAAGGTGAAAAGTACTGCACTATATAATGTCAAGGTGAAAAGTACTGCACTATACAACGTCAAGGTGAAAAGTACTGTACTATACAACGTCAAGGTGAAAAGTACTGTACTATATAACGTCAAGGTGAAAAGTACTGCACTATACAACGTCAAGGTGAAAAGTACTGCACTATACAACGTCAAGGTGAAAAGTACTGTACTATACAACGTCAAGGTGAAAAGTACTGTACTATACAACGTCAAGGTGAAAAGTACTGTACTATATAACGTCAAGGTGAAAAGTACTGTACTATATAACGTCAAGGTGAAAAGTACTGCACTATATAACGTCAAGGTGAAAAGTACTGCACTATATAGGGCCCAGATTACGTTAAGCCACTATATAGGGCCGTGGTGAAAAGTACTGCACTATATAGGGCCCAGGTGATGTTAAGCCACTATATAGGGCCCTGGTGACAAGTACTGCACTATATAGGGCCCAGGTGAAGTTAAGCCACTATATAGGGCCCTGGTGACAAGTACTGCACTATATAGGGCCCAGGTGATGTTAAGCCACTATATAGGGCCCTGGTGACAAGTACTGCACTATATAGGGCCCAGGTGACAAGTACTGCACTACATAGGGCCCAGGTGACAAGTGCTGCACTATATAGGGCCCTGGTGACAAGTACTGCACTATATAGGGCCCAGGTGACATTAAGCCACTATATAGGGCCCAGGTGATGTTAAGCCACTATATAGGGCCCTGGTGACAAGTACTGCACTATATAGGGCCTAGGTGACAAGTACTGCACTATATAGGGCCCAGGTGACATTAAGCCACTATATAGGGCCCAGGTGATGTTAAGACACTATATAGGGCCCTGGTGACAAGTACTGCACAATATAGGGCCCTGGTGACAAGTACTGCACTATAGAGGGCCTAGGTGAAAAGTACTACATTATATAGGGCCCAGGTGACAAGTACAGCACTATATAGGGCCTAGGTGACAAGTACTGCACTATATAGGGCCCTGGTGACAAGTACTGCACTATATAGGGCCCTGGTGACAAGTACTGCACTATATAGGGACCAGGTGACAAGTACTACACTATATAGGGCCTAGGTGACGTTAAGCTACTATATAGGGCCCAGGTGACAAGTACTACACTATATAGGGCCCAGGTGACAAGTACTACACTATATAGGGCCCAGGTGACAAGTACTACACTATATAGGGCCCAGGTGACAAGTACTACACTATATAGGGCCCAGGTGACAAGTACTACACTATATAGGGCCTAGGTGACGTTAAGCCACTATACAGGGCCCAGGTGACAAGTACTGCACTATATAGGGCCTAGGTGACGTTAAGCCACTATATAGGGCCCTGGTGAAGTTAACCCACTATATAGGTTCTAGGTGACAAGTGCTGCACTATATAGAGCCCAGGTGAAGTTAAGCCACTATATAGGGCCCTGTTGACAAGTACTGCACTATATAGGGCCCAGGTGACAAGTACTGCACTATATAGGGCCTAGGTTACGTTAAGCCACTATATAGGGCCCTGGTGACAAGTACTGCACTATATAGGACCCAGGTGACAAGTACTGCAATATATAGGGCCTAGGTGAAGTTAAGCCACTATATAGGGCCCTGGTGACAAGTACTACACTATATAGGGCCCTGGTGACAAGTACTGCACTATATAGGGCCCAGGTGACAAGCACTACACTATATAGGGCCCTGGTGACAAGTGCTGCACTATATAGGGCCCAGGTGAAGTTAAGCCACTATATAGGGCCCAGGTGACAAGTACTGCACTATATAGGGCCCAGGTGACAAGTACTACACTATATAGGGCCCAGGTGACAAGTACTACACTATATAGGTCCATGGTGACAAGCACTACACTATATAGGGCCCAGGTGAAGTTAAGCCACTATATAGGGCCCAGGTGACAAGTACTACACTATATAGGGCCCTGGTGAAAAGTGCTGCACTATATAGGGCCCAGGTGAAGTTAAGCCACTATATAGGGCCCAGGTGAAGTTAAGCCACTATATAGGGCCTAGGTGACAAGTACTGCACTATATAGGGCCTAGGTGACAAGTACTGCACTATATAGGGCCCAGGTGATGTTAAGACACTATATAGGGCCCTGGTGACAAGTACTGCACAATATAGGGCCCTGGTGACAAGTACTGCACTATAGAGGGCCTAGGTGAAAAGTACTACATTATATAGGGCCCAGGTGACAAGTACAGCACTATATAGGGCCTAGGTGACAAGTACTGCACTATATAGGGCCCTGGTGACAAGTACTGCACTATATAGGGCCCTGGTGACAAGTACTGCACTATATAGGGACCAGGTGACAAGTACTACACTATATAGGGCCTAGGTGACGTTAAGCTACTATATAGGGCCCAGGTGACAAGTACTACACTATATAGGGCCCAGGTGACAAGTACTACACTATATAGGGCCCAGGTGACAAGTACTACACTATATAGGGCCCAGGTGACAAGTACTACACTATATAGGGCCTAGGTGACGTTAAGCCACTATACAGGGCCCAGGTGACAAGTACTGCACTATATAGGGCCTAGGTGACGTTAAGCCACTATATAGGGCCCTGGTGACAAGTGCTGCACTATATAGGGCCCAGGTGAAGTTAACCCACTATATAGGGCCTAGGTGACAAGTGCTGCACTATATAGGGCCCAGGTGAAGTTAAGCCACTATATAGGGCCCTGGTGACAAGTACTGCACTATATAGGGCCCAGGTGACAAGTACTGCACTATATAGGGCCTAGGTTACGTTAAGCCACTATATAGGGCCCTGGTGACAAGTACTGCACTATATAGGACCCAGGTGACAAGTACTGCACTATATAGGGCCTAGGTGAAGTTAAGCCACTATATAGGGCCCTGGTGACAAGTACTACACTATATAGGGCCCTGGTGACAAGTACTGCACTATATAGGGCCCAGGTGACAAGCACTACACTATATAGGGCCCTGGTGACAAGTGCTGCACTATATAGGGCCCAGGTGAAGTTAAGCCACTATATAGGGCCCAGGTGACAAGTACTGCACTATATAGGGCCCAGGTGACAAGTACTACACTATATAGGGCCCAGGTGACAAGTACTACACTATATAGGGCCATGGTGACAAGCACTACACTATATAGGGCCCAGGTGAAGTTAAGCCACTATATAGGGCCCTGGTGACAAGTGCTGCACTATATAGGGCCCAGGTGAAGTTAAGCCACTATATAGGGCCCAGGTGAAGTTAAGCCACTATATAGGGCCTAGGTGACAAGTACTGCACTATATAGGGCCTAGGTGACAAGTGCTGCACTTACATAGGGCCCAGGTGACAAGTACTGCACTATATAGGGCCCAGATGACAAGTACTACACTATATAGGGAACAGGTGACAAGTACTGCACTATATAGGGCCCAGGTGACAAGTACTGCACTATATAGGGCCTAGGTGACAAGTCCTGCACTATATAGGGCCCAGGTGACAAGTACTGCACTATATAGGGCCCAGGTGACAAGTACTGCACTTTATAGGGCCCAGGTGACAAGTACTGCACTATATAGGGCCCAGGTGACAAGTGCTGCACTATATAGGGCCTAGGTGACAAGTACTGCACTATATAGGGCCCAGGTGACAAGTGCTGCACTATATAGGGCCTAGGTGACAAGTACTGCACTATATAGGGCCCAGGTGACAAGTGCTGCACTATATAGGGCCCAGGTGACAAGTACTGCACTATATAGGGCCCAGGTGACAAGTACTGCACTATATAGGGCCCAGGTGACAAGTGCTGCACTATATAGGGCCCAGGTGACAAGTACTGCACTATATAGGGACCAGGTGACAAGTACTGCACTATATAGGGCCCAGGTGACAAGTACTACACTATATAGGGCCCTGGTGACAAGCACTACACTATATAGGGCCCAGGTGACATTAAGCCACTATATAGGGCCCAGGTGATGTTAAGCCACTATATAGGGCCCTGGTGACAAGTACTACACTATATAGGGCCTAGGTGACGTTAAGCCACTATACAGGGCCCAGGTGACAAGTACTGCACTATATAGGGCCTAGGTGACGTTAAGCCACTATATAGGGCCCTGGTGACAAGTGCTGCACTATATAGGGCCCAGGTGAAGTTAACCCACTATATAGGGCCTAGGTGACAAGTGCTGCACTATATAGGGCCCAGGTGAAGTTAAGCCACTATATAGGGCCCTGGTGACAAGTACTGCACTATATAGGGCCCAGGTGACAAGTACTGCACTATATAGGGCCTAGGTTACGTTAAGCCACTATATAGGGCCCTGGTGACAAGTACTGCACTATATAGGACCCAGGTGACAAGTACTGCACTATATAGGGCCTAGGTGAAGTTAAGCCACTATATAGGGCCCTGGTGACAAGTACTACACTATATAGGGCCCTGGTGACAAGTACTGCACTATATAGGGCCCAGGTGACAAGTACTACACTATATAGGGCCCAGGTGACAAGTACTACACTATATAGGGCCATGGTGACAAGCACTACACTATATAGGGCCCAGGTGAAGTTAAGCCACTATATAGGGCCCAGGTGACAAGTACTACACTATATAGGGCCCTGGTGACAAGTGCTGCACTATATAGGGCCCAGGTGAAGTTAAGCCACTATATAGGGCCCAGGTGAAGTTAAGCCACTATATAGGGCCTAGGTGACAAGTACTGCACTATATAGGGCCTAGGTGACAAGTGCTGCACTTACATAGGGCCCAGGTGACAAGTACTGCACTATATAGGGCCCAGATGACAAGTACTACACTATATAGGGAACAGGTGACAAGTACTGCACTATATAGGGCCCAGGTGACAAGTACTGCACTATATAGGGCCTAGGTGACAAGTCCTGCACTATATAGGGCCCAGGTGACAAGTAATGCACTATATAGGGCCCAGGTGACAAGTACTGCACTTTATAGGGCCCAGGTGACAAGTACTGCACTATATAGGGCCCAGGTGACAAGTGCTGCACTATATAGGGCCTAGGTGACAAGTACTGCACTATATAGGGCCCAGGTGACAAGTGCTGCACTATATAGGGCCCAGGTGACAAGTACTGCACTATATAGGGACCAGGTGACAAGTACTGCACTATATAGGGCCCAGGTGACAAGTACTACACTATATAGGGCCCTGGTGACAAGCACTACACTATATAGGGCCCAGGTGAAGTTAAGGCACTATATAGGGCCCAGGTGACAAGTACTGCACTATATAGGGCCCTGGTGAAAATTGCTGCACTATATAGGGCCCAGGTGAAGTTAAGCCACTATTTGGGCCCAGGTGAAGTTAAGCCACTATATAGGGCCTAGGTGACAAGTACTGCACTATATAGGGCCTAGGTGACAAGTGCTGCACTTACATAGGGCCCAGGTGACAAGTACTGCACTATATAGGGCCCAGATGACAAGTACTACACTATATAGGGAACAGGTGACAAGTACTGCACTATATAGGGCCCAGGTGACAAGTACTGCACTATATAGGGCATAGGTGACACGTCCTGCACTATATAGGGCTCAGGTGACAAGTACTGCACTATATAGGGCCCAGGTGACAAGTGCTGCACTATATAGGGCCTATGTGACAAGTACTGCACTATATAGGGCCCAGGTGACAAGTGCTGCACTATATAGGGCCTAGGTGACAAGTACTGCACTATATAGGGCCCAGGTGACAAGTGCTGCACTATATAGGGCCCAGGTGACAAGTACTGCACTATATAGGGCCCAGGTGACAAGTGCTGCACTATATAGGGACCAGGTGACAAGTACTGCACTATATAGGGACCAGGTGACAAGTACTGCACTATATAGGGCCCAGGTGACAAGTGCTGCACTATATAGGGCCTAGGTGACAAGTACTGCACTATATAGGGCCCAGGTGACAAGTGCTGCACTATATAGGGCCCAGGTGACAAGTACTGCACTATATAGGGCCCAGGTGACAAGTGCTGCACTATATAGGGACCAGGTGACAAGTACTGCACTATATAGGGACCAGGTGACAAGTACTGCACTATATAGGGCCCAGGTGACAAGTACTACACTATATAGGGCCCAGGTGACAAGCACTACACTATATAGGGCCCTGGTGACAAGCACTACACTATATAGGGCCCAGGTGAAGTTAAGCCACTATATAGGGCCCAGGTGACAAGTACTACACTATATAGGGCCCAGGTGACAAGTGCTGCACTATATAGGGCCCAGGTGACAAGTACTGCACTATATAGGGCCCAGGTGACAAGTACTGCACTATATAGGGAACAGGGTGCTATTCAGGCCTCAGCCAGAGAGATGTCAGACTCACTGATGTCCCGAGCGATCTTTCAGCTCTCTCCAGCGTCGGAGCAGTTTCTGGTGGAGGTCAATGTCAGCATCCCAGATGTCCTCCTGTAAGACCAGGCCGTGGGGACGAGCCTCAGCTTTAAACACAACACTATATTAACATACTGTATATGGAAGACAGCTGGAAGACACTATATTAACGTAGACTGTTGGTCAATAGCCCAATATTCATGTAGCTGATGGTCATTCACATTATTATAGTTTACAGCTGAAGGTTAGACGGTCATTCACATTATTATAGTTTACAGCTGAAGGTTAGACGGTCATTCACATTATTATAGTTTACAGCTGAAGGTTAGACGGTCATTCACATTATTATAGTTTACAGCTGAAGGTTAGACGGTCATTCACATTATTATAGTTTACAGCTGAAGGTTAGACGGTCATTCACATTATTATAGTTTACAGCTGAAGGTTAGACGGTCATTCACATTATTATAGTTTACAGCTGAAGTTGAAAGTCAAGGTTAGATGTTAAGTAGCAGGTTGTGTGAGGATTTAACATTTTCTGTGAAAAAAACGAACAAATGATATCATGAGACGTCCAAGTTACTCACATTTCAGAACAAACGGCAACCCCACATAACAGTGGTCGACACACTGCAAACCGGCATCAAAATAAATATTAGCAACCTGCAAAAACAGGGGAATAAAGTGGTGGCATTAAGCTCTGTGCTACATAAATGTTGACGTTCAGAACGATGTTGTTGAACTAAAGCCTCCAGCGGGAACCTGTGTGTCTACCTTGGACTTGCGTCTAGGTTCCAGTCCATTCTTGTTACTACGTAGTCTTTTGTAATAGAACCGAATGTCTTCTGTCAGGGAACGGATGTGTCGGAGTCTCGCTCTCTGGGTGAAGGAACTCTGGATGGTGAAACTCTGGTGAACTATCTTCCCCTGGGGGGCAGAGAGGAGAGGACAAACACAGGCACCAACAGGCACCCAGACACGTCAGGGCAGGGCGACATGGCAAGCTACCATACTATAACACTGTTTGAACACCTAACGTGTCATTTCAAGACAGTGAAGAGTTACATTGTAAGAATGTTGTGTTGCTTGTTGGAATGTCAGCAATCTGATCTTGTGCCTGTTGTTCCTCAATAAGGCACAAGGGGGGAGTGGTATATGACCAATATACCACGGCTAAGGGCTGTTCTTACGCACGGAGCAACGCGGAGCACCTTTTAAGTAGGATGATGGTTTAACAGAGGGCTAGAGGTAGGATGATGGTTTAACAGAGGGCTAGAGGTAGGATGATGGTTTAACAGAGGGCTAGAGGTAGGATGATGGTTTAACAGAGGGCTAGAGGTAGGATGATGGTTTAACAGAGGGCTAGAGGTAGGATGATGGTTTAACAGAGGGCTAGAGGTAGGATGATGGTTTAATAGAGGGCTAGAGGTAGGATGATGGTTTAACAGAGGGCTAGAGGTAGGATGATGGTTTAACAGAGGGCTAGAGGTAGGATGATGGTTTAATAGAGGGCTAGAGGTAGGATGATGGTTTAACTGAGGGCTAGAGGTAGGATGATGGTTTAACAGAGGGCTAGAGGTAGGATGATGGTTTAACAGAGGGCTAGAGGTAGGATGATGTTTTAACAGAGGGCTAGAGGTAGGATGATGGTTTAACAAAGGGCTAGAGGTAGGATGACGGTTTAACAGAGGGCTAGAGGTAGGATGATGGTTTAACAGAGGGCTAGAGGTAGGATGATGGTTTAACAGAGGGCTAGAGGTAGGATGATGGTTTAACAGAGGGCTAGAGGTTGGATGATGGTTTAATAGAGTGCTAGAGGTAGGATGATGGTTTAACAGAGGGCTAGAGGTAGGATGATGGTTTAACAGAGGGCTAGAGGTAGGATGATGGTTTAATAGAGGGCTAGAGGTAGGATGATGGTTTAACAGAGGGCTAGAGGTAGGATGATGGTTTAATAGAGGGCTAGAGGTAGGATGATGGTTTAACAGAGGGCTAGAGGTAGGATGATGGTTTAACAGAGGGCTAGAGGTAGGATGATGGTTTAACAGAGGCTAGAGGTAGGATGCTGGTTTAACAGAGGCTAGAGGTAGGATGATGGTTTAACAGAGGGCTAGAGGTAGGATGATGGTTTAACAGAGGGCTAGAGGTAGGATGATGGTTTAACAGAGGCTAGAGGTAGGATGCTGGTTTAACAGAGGCTAGAGGTAGGATGATGGTTTAACAGAGGGCTAGAGGTAGGATGATGGTTTAACAAAAGTAACTCACAGGAAAGGATGGAGGTAGGATGATGTGTTCAGGATAGCTGTTTAGCTTCCCCACTGCTATCGCAGCCTTCACTGGGATTGTTAATATCTGAAAAACACAGAAGAAAAACCTCTTAAGACTGGTCCTAGATCTGTTTATGCTGTAGTCATGTGGCATAACACATCACCCCAGGAGTTGTCAAGAGGGCACACACAGATCTCAGATCAGGCAACAACATCACTCATCATGATGGCACATAGTCACAGTACATGCTGTTTTAAAGGACGTATTGCACAACCAATAGACAGTAAAGAGTCTGAGTTAACACCTCTTAGTCGGTGGTTTAACAACCAGTGGCCTGAGTCAATACCTCTTAGTCAACACCTCTTAGTCAACACCTATTAGTCAACACCTATTAGTCAACACCTATTAGTCAACACCTATTAGTCAACACCTCTTAGTCAACACCTCTTAGTCAACACCTCTTAGTCAACACCTCTTAGTCGGTGGTTTAACAACCAGTGGCCTGAGTCAACACCTCTTAGTCAACACCTCTTAGTCAAGACCTCTTAGTCAACACCTCTTAGTCAACACCTCTTAGTCGGTGGTTTAACAACCAGTGGCCTGAGTCAACACCTCTTAGTCAACACCTCTTAGTCAACACCTCTTAGTCAACACCTCTTAGTCGGTGGTTTAACAACCAGTGGCCTGAGTCAACACCTCTTAGTCAACACCTCTTAGTCAACACCTCTTAGTCAACACCTCTTAGTCAACACCTCTTAGTCAACACCTATTAGTCAACACCTATTAGTCAACACCTCTTAGTCAACACCTCTTAGTCAACACCTCTTAGTCGGTGGTTTAACAACCAGTGGCCTGAGTCAACACCTTTTAGTCAACACCTCTTAGTCAACACCTCTTAGTCAACACCTCTTAGTCGGTGGTTTAACAACCAGTGGCCTGAGTCAACACCTCTTAGTCAACACCTCTTAGTCAACACCTCTTAGTCAACACCTCTTAGTCAACACCTCTTAGTCGGTGGTTTAACAACCAGTGGCCTGAGTCAACACCTCTTAGCCTGTGAATTTTACAACTAGGATTTCTGGAAAACTTGGGAATGTAAAAAAAAGTGACTGTCATTTTGCAACCCTAGTAACAGACCTGGTAGTCAGGGGTGATATGTACCCTAGTAACATACCTGGTAGTCAGAGGTGGTATGTATCCTAGTAACATACCTGGTAGTCAGAGGTGATATGTACCTAGTAACATACCTGGTAGTCAGAGGTGATATGTACCTAGTAACATACCTGGTAGTCAGGGGTTATATGTACCCTAGTAACATACCTGGTAGTCAGGGGTGATATGTACCCTAGTAACATACCTGGTAGTCAGAGGTGATATGTATCCTAGTAACATACCTGGTAGTCAGAGGTGATATGTACCTAGTAACATACCTGGTAGTCAGATGTGATATGTACCCTAGTAACATACCTGGTAGTCAGAGGTGATATGTACCCTAGTAACATACCTGGTAGTCAGAGGTGATATGTACCCTAGTAACATACCTGGTAGCCAGAGGTGATTTGTACCCTAGTAACATACCTGGTAGTCAGAGGTGATATGTACCATAGTAACATACCTGGTAATCAGAGGTGATATGTACCCTAGTAACATACCTGGTAGTCAGAGGTGATATGTACCCTAGTAACATACCTGGAGGTCCGAGGTGATATGTACCATAGTAACATACCTGGTAGTCCGAGGTGATATGTACAATGTGATTTTCTGGATTTTTTTTCTCATTTTGTTTGTCATAGTTGAAGTGTACCTATGATGAAAATTACAGGCCTCTCTCATCTTTTTAAGTGGGAGAACTTGCACAATTGGTGGCTGACTAAATACTTTTTTGCCCCTCTATATGTCATATATATTCTGGAATTGCCCCTCTGTATGTCATATATATTCTGGTATTGCCCCTCTGTATGTCATATATATTCTGGTATTGCCCCTCTGTATGTCATATATATTCTGGTATTGCCCCTCTGTATGTCATATATATTCTGGTATTGCCCCTCTGTATGTCATATATATTCTGGTATTGCCCCTCTGTATGTCATATATATTCTGGAATTGCCCCTCTGTATGTCATATATATTCTGGTATTGCCCCTCTGTATGTCATATATATTCTGGTATTGCCCCTGTATGTCATATATATTCTGGTATTGCCCCTCTGTATGTCATATATATTATGGTATTGCCCCTGTATGTCATATATATTCTGGTATTGCCCCTCTGTATGTCATATATATTCTGGTATTGCCCCTGTATGTCATATATATTCTGGTATTGCCCCTCTGTATGTCATATATATTCTGGTATTGCCCCTCTGTATGTCATATATATTCTGGTATTGCCCCTGTATGTCATATATATTCTGGTATTGCCCCTCTGTATGTCATATATATTCTGGTATTGACCCTGTATGTCATATATATTCTGGTATTGCCCCTGTATGTCATATATATTCTGGTATTGCCCCTGTATGTCATATATATTCTGGTATTGCCCCTGTATGTCATATATATTCTGGTATTGCCCCTGTATGTCATATATATTCTGGAATTGCCCCTCTGTATGTCATATATATTCTGGAATTGCCCCTCTGTATGTCATATATATTCTGGTATTGCCCCTCTGTATGTCATATATATTCTGGTATTGCCCCTCTGTATGTCATATATATTCTGGTATTGCCCCTGTATGTCATATATATTCTGGTATTGCCCCTCTGTATGTCATATATATTCTGGTATTGCCTCTGTATGTCATATATATTCTGGAATTGCCCCTCTGTATGTCATATATATTCTGGTATTGCCCCTCTGTATGTCATATATATTCTGGTATTGCCCCTCTGTATGTCATATATATTCTGGTATTGCCCCTCTGTATGTCATATATATTCTGGTATTGCCCCTCTGTATGTCATATATATTCTGGTATTGCCCCTCTGTATGTCATATATATTATGGTATTGCCCCTGTATGTCATATATATTCTGGTATTGCCCCTCTGTATGTCATATATATTCTGGTATTGCCCCTGTATGTCATATATATTCTGGTATTGCCCCTCTGTATGTCATATATATTCTGGTATTGCCCCTCTGTATGTCATATATATTCTGGTATTGCCCCTGTATGTCATATATATTCTGGTATTGCCCCTCTGTATGTCATATATATTCTGGTATTGACCCTGTATGTCATATATATTCTGGTATTGCCCCTGTATGTCATATATATTCTGGTATTGCCCCTGTATGTCATATATATTCTGGTATTGCCCCTGTATGTCATATATATTCTGGTATTGCCCCTGTATGTCATATATATTCTGGAATTGCCCCTCTGTATGTCATATATATTCTGGAATTGCCCCTCTGTATGTCATATATATTCTGGTATTGCCCCTCTGTATGTCATATATATTCTGGTATTGCCCCTCTGTATGTCATATATATTCTGGTATTGCCTCTGTATGTCATATATATTCTGATATTGCCCCTCCTTGTTTCTGGTCACAGGTTCAGGAATGGTAAAACTAAATATAAAACACAACTTGCACTGAAAATGAACCTTAGAAATAGCCGTGCTGTGCGATCTGGAAAGACATAGTCAATAAATAACACTGGTAGGAAAGGTTTTCATCTTTGGCTCACAATCTGTGGATAATATACAATTAGAAAGGTTCAATAATTATTCTCCTCTTAGACAGCGCAGTTCTTACTTTCGTCACTAGCAGGGGATTCAGACGATTTCTGGGGGACTGTACTCCCGAAGATGTTGACTGTTTTTGTGCATGCCAGTTAGCTAGCAGTTCTCAGCTGTTAACAGCCAATGGCTAGCAGTTTTCAGCTGTTAACAGACAATGGCTAGCAGTTCTCAGCTGTTAAACAGCCAATGGCTAGCAGTTCTCAGCTGTTAAACAGTCAATGGCTAGCAGTTTTCAGCTGTTAACAGACAATGGCTAGCAGTTCTCAGCTGTTAAACAGCCAATGGCTAGCAGTTCTCAGCTGTTAAACAGTCAATGGCTAGCAGTTCTCAGCTGTTAACAGCCAATGGCTAGCAGTTCTCAGCTGTTAACAGCCAATGGCTAGCAGTTCTCAGCTTTTAACAGCCAATAGCTAGCAGTTCTCAGCTGTTAACGGCCAATGGCTAGCAGTTCTCAGCTGTTAACAGCCAATGGCTAGCAGTTCTCAGCTGTTAACAGCCAATGGCTAGCAGTTCTCAGCTGTTAACAGCCAATGGCTAGCAGTTCTCAGCTGTGTCATGACTGTCCTGCTCGGCTCAGGTTACCAATGACCACCAGAGGAGAAGGGATCTCAAGGGCTAGGAAGATGTGGGGGTTTTATGACCCCTCACGCCCCTGGTAAATCTTAGGCCACAGACAAATTCCTTTGTCCTGTTACTATGGAGAACCAGCCTCAGAACATTAAACATGAAATAAAGGGACTTTGGAACAATGGTTTCCGTCAGCCACAATGGTGGTCATGACGATAGATGGACTATGAAAATGTATGTCATTTGGTGGTCATGACGATAGATGGAATATGAAAATGTATGTCATTTTTGTTCTGTTATTAAAGGTTAATAGATGACGTTATTAGGAAAATATTGTAACGTCAACAGTTGACCTAGTATATGTTAGATGATTATACATTGTACGTTGTGTGGAAAATGTCCAAATCAAAGAGAATGTTTTGGTAAAGATGAAATGTGAAGTTAGTTGTCTAAAATTGGATTTGAGAAAAACCTAACCCTTGCCTCTTAACTTGGTACGCCCAGAGAATTGCCCTAAAGGCGGTTACGCCCACCTCTGACCTGAGGGTATAAAACCTGTGAGTGAAGAATTAACAGATCAGACTAAGTGACCCGAGCTGCAGCCAAGGTCTAAAAAAGTAAACGAACCCAAAACTCAACCCAAGGTTGAAGACAAAGAAATATTTTTCTACCCAAGCTACGGATGAGTAGCTGTGTCAAGCCGGACCACCTATCCTCCACTCTCCATCGAATCGTGGTCACTACACTGTTTCATTCCTACGCTGTGAGCTCTGAGCTACAGAGCTGTCTGTCCTCAGAAGACCCCTTTCAGAGCAAGGGCGAGGGAACAGACCACTAAGCCAAATGGACCCTGACATCGTGAGGACAACCAGAGAGTTGCACCGGAGAAGTGCGTCATTGAGCAGCCTAAACGGTCCACGAGGAGCTTCCCATCTGAGACCTTCCACACGTAATTACATCATTATATTCTGACCCATAAGAGCGGCAGTTTGGGGCAAGGGTTAAAATAAGCATAGCTGACAAATTCACCCAAATTTTTATTTCTCTCGTGTACTTTCTCTTTTTCTCTCTCTTTTAAATCCCCATTGTGGGTAACACGCGCCATAGTGTGTTGGCCCGTTATACTAAGTTCTAATCAATAGACTATAATGTGTTTTTGTCTATGTGTATCTTTTATCATCATTTTAGCTTTCTAGTAAATAAATGCTCAACTAAGATTAGTGTGGAACTCATTGGTGAGTCCCGGGTCCGTGCAGATTCACGGGCTATACGACGTTCAGAACGAGATTGTAGAGGAAACTGATTAATTAGCAACTGTTGTGAAATCGATATTCTGACGTTCTTTGAGTAAATTTGGGAAATAGAAACTCAATAAAACTAATTTTTCCATGGTGCCCCAGGTTAATGAGTTAATAATTGCTTGATTCATTTTATCACGCAATTAGAAACCTTTAATCATTCGATGAGCAACAGTCGTCACATTAACTAATAGAACGTCACGACAGCTAATGGCAAGTAGAGGGGGGCATAATGAGACATGAGGGGGGGGGGCATAATGAGACATGAGGGGGGGGGGCATAATGAGACATGAGGGGGGGGGGGCATAATGAGACATGAGGGGGCCATAATGAGACATGAGGGGGGGGGCATAATGAGACATGAGGGGGGGGGGGCATAATGAGACATGAGGGGGGGGGCATAATGAGACATGAGGGGGGGGGCATAATGAGACATGAGGGGGGGGGCATAATGAGACATGAGGGGGCATAATGAGACATGAGGGGGCATAATGAGACATGAGGGGGCATAATGAGACATGAGGAGGGGGCATAATGAGACATGAGGGGGGGGGCATAATGAGACATGAGGGGGGGGGCATAATGAGACATGAGGGGGGGGGCATAATGAGACATGAGGAGGGGGCATAATGAGACATGAGGGGGGGGGCATAATGAGACATGAGGGGGGGGGGCATAATGAGACATGAGGGGGGGGGGCATAATGAGACATGAGGGGGCCATAATGAGACATGAGGGGGGGGCATAATGAGACATGAGGGGGCATAATGAGACATGAGGGGGCATAATGAGACATGAGGGGGGGGCATAATGAGACATGAGGGGGGGGGCATAATGAGACATGAGGGGGGGGGCATAATGAGACATGAGGGGGGGGGGCATAATGAGGCATGAGGAGGGGGGCATAATGAGACATGAGGGGGGGGCATAATGAGACATGAGGGGGGGGGGGCATAATGAGACATGAGGGGGCCATAATGAGACATGAGGGGGGGGGGGGCATAATGAGACATGATGGGGCCATAATGAGACATGAGGGGGCCATAATGAGACATGAGGGGGCCATAATGAGACATGAGGGAGGGCCATAATGAGACATGAGGGAGGGCCATAATGAGACATGAGGGGGTCATAATGAGACATGAGGGAGGGCCATAATGAGACATGAGGGGGGGGGCATAATGAGACATGAGGAGGGGGCATAATGAGACATGAGGGGGCCATAATGAGACATGAGGGGGGGCATAATGAGACATGAGGGGGGGGGCATAATGAGGCTTGGGAGGGGCTGAGTGCAGGGAACGTGACAGTACTGATTAGGGAAGAAACCGTTGAAGGTTCATATCACTTAGTTCCCTGCTTAGCAAGAATGATGCAATGTTTAGAGATAAGGAGGACCACAGGGGAAGCCATGTCAGTGTCTGAGTTACAGCTGTGTCGACCCTTTGGGAACAATTCAACTTGGTTAAGCTTCTCTAGTGTCCGTGAGTTATTTCATCTGAAAATTGGTTATAACTCCAGTTCTGTTTGTTAAATTAAGATTCTAACAACGGCAGTGTTTTACATAGACTATAGACTGAGGACGGGGGGGGACGGGGGGGGCAGGTAGGACTTTAAAAATTGTATTTTACTAAAAAATGATGACCGGTCAAAATGAGTTCTTTAGCGGTTCTAGTGCTACAACGGACCAGCAGCTATTTGGACGGTTTACAGTTAACATGTGGATCTCAAGTCAGAATACAGCCCATAATGTCCCCTCTTGGGGGTTAGTGTGTGTGTGTGTGTGTGTGTGTGTGTGTGTGTGTGTGTGTGTGTGTGTGTGTGTGTGTGTGTGTGTGTGTGTGTGTGTGTGTGTGTGTGTAGATGTGTGGGTGTGGGTGTGTGGGGGATGTGTAGATGTGTGGGTGTGGGGGATGTGTAGATGTGTGGGTGTGTGTAGATGTGTAGATGTGTGGAGATGTGTCGGTATGTGTAGATGTGTAGATGTGTGGGTATGTGTAGATGTGTGGATATGTGTAGATGTGTGGGTATGTGTCGGTATGTGTAGATGTGTGGGTGTGTGTGTGTGGGGGATGTGTAGATGTGTGGGTGTGGGGGATGTGTAGATGTGTGGGTGTGTGTAGATGTGTAGATGTGTGGAGATGTGTCGGTATGTGTAGATGTGTAGATGTGTGGGTATGTGTAGATGTGTGGGTATGTGTAGATGTGTGGGTATGTGTCGGTATGTGTAGATGTGTGGGTATGTGTGGGTATGTGTCGGTATGTGTAGATGTGTGGGTGTGTGTCGGTATGTGTAGATGTGTGGGTGTGTGTTGATGTGTGGATATGTGTAGATGTGTGGGTATGTGTAGATGTGTGGGTGTGTGTCGGTATGTGTAGATGTGTGGGTGTGTGTTGATGTGTGGATATGTGTAGATGTGTGGGTATGTGTAGATGTGTGGGTATGTGTAGATGTGTGGGTGTGTACCTCAAGGTAACCTGTGTAGGCCCTGACAGGAAGGTGGAACTTGGAGATGCTGGTGTTGAGGAGGATGTTGCTGTGGATGTGGATGGAAGGGCGGAACAGGAGAGAGAAGATGTAGCGAGACTCACGAGGAGGGATCAGAACGGGGGTGCTGAGGTTCTGCACCTGGACAGAGACGAGACAACAGGCTCTTCACAGTATGCCGCACCGCAGTCAAGACGCTTTGTTGATCAGAATGAATGAGACTCCATGGACACGGGGGACTTGATCCTAGATCAGCACTGCTGCTCAGAGACAGTACATACAGCCCCTGATCCTAGATCAGCACTGCTGCTCAGAGACAGTACATACAGCCCCTGATCCTAGATCAGCACTGCTGCTCAGAGACAGTACATACAGCCCCTGATCCTAGATCAGCACTGCTGCTCAGAGACAGTACATACAGCCCCTGATCCTAGATCAGCACGGCTGCTCAGAGACAGTACATACAGCCCCTGATCCTATGCTACTCAGACAGTACATACAGCCCCTGATCAGCACGGCTACTCATAGACAGTACATACAGCCCCTGATCCTAGATCAACACTGCTACTCAGACAGTACATATAGCCCCTGATCCTAGATCAGCACTGCTGCTCAGAGACAGTACATACAGCCCCTGATCCTAGATCAGCACTGCTACTCAGAGACAGTACATACAGCCCCTGATCCTAGATCAGCACTGCTGCTCAGAGACAGTACATACAGCCCCTGATCCTATGCTACTCAGAGACAGTACATACAGCCCCTGATCCTATGCTACTCAGAGACAGTGCATACAGCCCCTGAACTCACGCTGAACATGGTCTTGGCCTCATCTGGCAGGGTGACGTTGTGTATGCGGACAGCAAAGTTGAAGGCGTTGGTAAGGAAGATGGATCTGTTCACGGGGTCTACTGGACTGTCTCTGATGTGGAACAACGTGGCCGTGTGGTCAAAGCCCAGGTAGCTAGAAGGGGCAGGAGAGAGGGGAGACGGGTAGAGGTTAAATCACATCAAACCTGATGGGACTAACATACAGGGCCAGTTTAGTCTGACTCAGTACAAGCATAGTCCTGGACTATTTAACTAGAAAGCATCTCCATTGAATGTCCAGGACAAGACATAATCTGCGTCCACAGTGTATTTAAACTGGACTCTACAAGACCATAATTGAACTATGACCTAACCAAGTCAGTGCTGAGTCATGAATGAACCAACACACGTGTATCCTACCATCTAAACACATCATGAATGTTTCAAATCTTGTAAACGGTCAAAAACAAAATCAAATCAAATTCCTACCCTTGTAGCACCTCTGCTTGGTACGGGACTTCAAGTTTAAATGAGTTTATCTCCTTGACCTCCACTGTTATTTTACCAGAAAACTGAACCGGTCTTTCTGCTTTTGATGCTGGTAACAAACAAAAAATCACAGAGAAAATAAAAGAACATATTAAATTCATTTCCATGACTGGGAATACAGATATACATCTGTTGGTCACAGATACCTTAGAAAAAGGTAGGGGGGTAGATCAGAAAACCAGTCAGTATCTGGTGTGACCATTTGCCTCATGCAGCGTGACACACGAGTTGAGTTGATCAGGCTGTTGATTGTGGCCTGTGGAATGTTGAAGTTGCTGGATATTGGAGGGAACTGGAACACGCTGTCATACACATTGATCCAGAGCATTCCGAACGTGCTCAATAGATGACATGTGAGGTGAGTATTCAGGCCACGGAAGAACTGGGACATTTTCAGCTTCCAGGAATTGTGTACAGATCCTTGCGACATGGGGCCGTGCATTATCATGCTGAAACATGAGGTGATGCCGGCGGATGAATGGTACAACAATGGACCTCAGGATCACTCTCTGCATTTAAATTGCCATCGATAAAATGCAATTGTGTTTGTTGTCCGCAGTTTATGCCTGCCCATACCATAACCACACACCACCATGGGGCATTCTGTTCACAACGTTGACATCAGCAAACCGCTCGCCCACATGACGCCATTCAAATTCTCTAAAATTACGCTTACGGTAGAGAAATTAACATCGAATTATCTGGCAACAGCTATGGTAGACATTCCTGCAGTCAGCGGGCCAATTGCACCCTCCCTCAAAACTTGAGACATCTGTGGCATTGTGTTGTGTGACAAAACTGCACATTTTAGAGCGACATTTTATTGTCCCCAGCACAAGGTGCACCTGTGTAATGATCATGCTGTTTAATCAGCTTCTTGATATGCCACACCTGTCAGGTGGATGGATTATCTTGGCAAAGGAGGAATGCTCACCAACAGGGATGTAAAAAAACATTTTAGAAAAATAAGGTTTGCGTGTATATTTCTGGGACCTTTTCTTTCAGCATGAAACATGGGAGCAACACTTTACATGTTGAGTATATATTTCTGTTCAGTATAAGCTTTAAAAACAACAAACATTTTCTCTACACCTCCATGGCAAAATGTGCAGAATTGCACAAAATGAACTGCGGCACTTCTGAGTTTTTCCCCACCCCCATCAATGTTGCCCATCCCTGGTCGATGTCATGGAGAGTACAGGTGTTCCTAATGTTTTGTACACTCAACACACCCACTGAAGAAACGTGAATACCACTGATTTAAAGACATGGCATTTATAAACAGCTTTTCTTCTAAGACACCAACTGAAAGGTTAAACACCTGACAACGTAATGTTATTTCTATTCATTGAGTTTTATAAAGGTTAGTAATAAAAACGTCATGGTCTTTGGGTCCGTGGTTAATATTTCAGGTTTCTCAATTCAAGTGATTTAACATTTTCAAAGATCACAAGACTTACCATCAAAACTAATACTTGCAACTTTGGTATATCTACTCTCGCCTGGTTTTAGGGTGATTGCTTTGAAATTGATGGTAACCGCTTCGTTGGATGACCTCGTCCGTATACTCTGGGGAAAAAAACACCAAAATACAAGTTTACCTGGACGTCGGAACGGAAGAGTCAACAGACAAACAAGAGGAGGAAGTGCCAAGCAACTCACCGCGATCCAAACATCTTTCCTTCCCGAATTCAGTAGATGTGAGTTCAATTGTTCCGGCCAATCTTGTGACCGTAATGTACCGCAGTCTAGCATCTCTGTGGAGGAGTATATACCAGGGGCTAGAGGGAAGAGACCAAACAGAAAGAACCTATCAACCTCATGTGGACCAGTCAATCAACAATACCCGAGGTGACCTCCACCTCCACAGGCAGTATGATAAACTGGTCTAATACCTGAGGTGACCTCCACAGACAGTATGATAACCTGGTCTAATACCTGAGGTGACTTCCATAGGCAGTATGATAACCTGGTCTAATACCTGGTGACCTCCACAGGCAATATGAAAACCTGATCTAATACCTGGTGACCTCCACAGGTAGTATGATAACCTGGTCTAATACCTGGTGACCTCCACAGGCAGTATGATAACCTGGTCTAATACTTGAGGTGACCTCCAAAGGCAGTATGATAACCTGGTCTAATACCTGGTGACCTCCACAGGCAGTATGATAACCTGGTCTAATACCTGGTGACCTCCACAGGTAGTATGATAACCTGGTCTAATACCTGGTGACCTCCATAGGCAGTATGATAACCTGGTCTAATACCTGAGGTGACCTCCATAGGCAGTATGATAACCTGGTCTAATACCTGGTGATCTCCACAGGCAGTATGATAACCTGGTCTAATACCTGAGGTGACCTCCATAGGCAGTATGATAAACTGGTCTAATACCTGGTGAACTCCACAGGCAATATGATAACCTGGTCTAATACCGGGTGACCTCCACAGGTAGTATGATAACCTGGTCTAATACCTGGTGACCTCCACAGGCAGTATGATAACCTGGTCTAATACCTGGTGACCTCCACAGGTAGTATGATAACCTGGTCTAATACCTGGTGACCTCCATAGGCAGTATGATAACCTGGTCTAATACCTGAGGTGACCTCCACAGGCAGTATGATAACCTGGTCTAATACCTGAGGTGACCTCCACAGGCAGTATGATAACCTGGTCTAATACCTGAGGTGACCTCCACACAGTATGATAACCTGGTCTAATACCTGAGGTGACCTCCACAGGTAGTATGATAACCTGGTCTAATACCTGGTGACCTCCACAGGTAGTATGATAACCTGGTCTAATACCTGGTGACCTCCACAGGCAGTATGATAACCTGGTCTAATACCTGAGGTGACCTCCACAGGCAGTATGATAAACTGGTCTAATACTTGAGGTGACCTCCAAAGGCAGTATGATAACCTGGTCTAATACCTGGTGACCTCCACAGGCAGTATGATAACCTGGTCTAATACCTGGTGATCTCCACAGGCAATATGATAACCTGGTCTAATACCTGGTGACCTCCACAGGTAGTATGATAACCTGGTCTAATACCTGGTGACCTCCACAGGCAGTATGATAACCTGGTCTAATACCTGGTGACCTCCACAGGTAGTATGATAACCTGGTCTAATACCTGGTGACCTCCATAGGCAGTATGATAACCTGGTCTAATACCTGAGGTGACCTCCATAGGCAGTATGATAACCTGGTCTAATACCTGGTGATCTCCACAGGCAGTATGATAACCTGGTCTAATACCTGAGGTGACCTCCATAGGCAGTATGATAAACTGGTCTAATACCTGGTGAACTCCACAGGCAATATGATAACCTGGTCTAATACCGGGTGACCTCCACAGGTAGTATGATAACCTGGTCTAATACCTGGTGACCTCCACAGGCAGTATGATAACCTGGTCTAATACCTGGTGACCTCCACAGGTAGTATGATAACCTGGTCTAATACCTGGTGACCTCCATAGGCAGTATGATAACCTGGTCTAATACCTGAGGTGACCTCCACAGGCAGTATGATAACCTGGTCTAATACCTGAGGTGACCTCCACAGGCAGTATGATAACCTGGTCTAATACCTGAGGTGACCTCCACACAGTATGATAACCTCGTCTAATACCTGAGGTGACCTCCACAGGCAGTATGATAACCTGGTCTAATACCTGAGGTGACCTCCACAGGCAGTATGATAACCTGGTCTAATACCTGAGGTGACCTCCACAGGCAGTATGATAACCTGGTCTAATACCTGAGGTGAACTCCACAGACAGTATGATAACCTAGTCTAATACCTGAGGTGACCTCCACAGACAGTATGATAACCTGGTCTAATACCTGAGGTGACCTCCACCTCCACAGGCAGTATGATAAACTGGTCTAATACCTGAGGTGACCTCCACAGGCAGTATGATAACCTCGTCTAATACCTGAGGTGACCTCCACATGCAGTATGATAACCTGGTCTAATACCTGAGGTGACCTCCACAGGCAGTATGATAACCTGGTCTAATACCTGGTGACCTCCATAGGCAGTATGATAACCTGGTCTAATACCTGAGGTGACCTCCACATGCAGTATGATAACCTGGTCTAATACCTGCGGTGACCTCCACAGGCAGAATGATAAACTGGTCTTCGTTGGTTTTGATCCTGATGAAGGCTGTGTGGTTGTCTGCATCTCTCGACGAGAAGCTAGCCCTCATCACACCCTTCGTCTCAAACGGAGGGATCTCCTACAACACAGAGAATACAAGATTAATAAAACAATGACACAGTCAGGACACAGAGGATACAAGGACACAGTCAGGACACAGAGAACACAAGGACACAGTCAGGACACAGAGAACACAAGGACACAGTCAGGACACAGAGAACACAAGGACACAGTCAGGACACAGAGAACACAAGGACACAGTCAGGATGCATCCCAAATGGCTAGTACATTAATAGTGCACTACTTTTGACCACATTCTCTAGTGCACTATAAAGGAAATAGGGATCCATTTGGGAAGCTGCATCAGAGTGAGGGACCCTAGAGCAGGAACTAGTGGTCAGAGCGAGGGACCCTAGAGCAGGAACTAGTGGTCAGAGAGAGGGACCCTAGAGCAGGAACTAGTGGTCAGAGGGAGGGACCCTAGAGCAGGAACTAGTGGTCAGAGCGAGGGACCCTAGAGCAGGAACTAGTGGTCAGAGAGAGGGACCCTAGAGCAGGAACTAGTGGTCAGAGAGAGGGACCCTAGAGCAGGAACTAGTGGTCAGAGCGAGGGACCCTAGAGCAGGAACTAGTGGTCAGAGCGAGGGACCCTAGAGCAGGAACTAGTGGTCAGAGCGAGGGACCCTAGAGCAGGAACTAGTGGTCAGAGCGAGGGACCCTAGAGCAGGAACTAGTGGTCAGAGCGAGGGACCATAGAGCAGGAACTAGTGGTCAGAGCGAGGGACCCTAGAGCAGGAACTAGTGGTCAGAGCGAGGGACCCTAGAGCAGGAACTAGTGGTCAGAGAGAGGGACCCTAGAGCAGGAACTAGTGGTCAGAGTGAGGGAGCCGTAGAGAGAACTGACAGGGTTCTGACTAGACGCACTACAGCTATGACAGGAATATATATATTTTTTAAGGACATTTTACTCCAAAATGAATGAAAATAAAATGTTGACCACATTTAAAATATAATTTCCACCTCCAGAAAAGAGCCCAATAACATATTGGTGAAACTTTAATTAAAGCCTATGCGTGGGTTCAGACTAGAGGGAGTACAGCTACGGCAGGAAGTTACTATTTCATAGCAGGTTAGGATAATTAATATGGCAGGTTATGTTCCCAAACTGTGGGGCGAGGGGTCGGAAGGGGGAGACTCGGGGTCCCCAAATTTAAAAATAATAATAAATACACTGAACAAAAACATCCAAAGATTTTACTGAGTTACAGTTCATATTAGGAAATCAATCAATTTAAAAGCATTCATTAGGCCCTAATCTATGTATTTCACATGACTGGGAATACAGATATGCATCTGTTGGTCACAGATACCCTAAAAAAAGCAGGGGTGTGGATCAGAAAACCAGTCAGTATCTGGTGTGACCACCATTGTCTCATGCAGCGTGACACATCTCCTTCACATAGAGATGATCAGGATGTTGATTGTGGCCTGTGGAATGTTGTCCCACTCCTCTTCAATGGCTGTGAGAAGTTGCTGGATATTGGCGGGAACTGGAACACGCTGTCATACACGTTGATCCAGAGCATCCCAAACATGCTCAATGGGTGACATGTCTGGTGAATATGCAGGTCATGGAAGAACTGGGACATTTTCAGCTTCTAGGAATTGTGTACAGATCCTTGCAGCATTGGGCTGTGCATTATCATATTATAAAACTATGAAATAACACATGGAATCATAACCAAAAAAAGTGTTAAACAAATCAAAATATATTTGAGATTTGCCTTGATGACAGCTTTGCCATCAGAGTGAAAAAAGCTCCTGGGTTAGGAGACGCAGGCTAAGGTTTGAAAAAGTGTACAGGTTAGCTAAAACGCTCTGCTAACCTAAAGATTCCCAAAGCACGTTTAGTTGTTTTGACCTAGCACTACACAGCTGATTCAAATAACCAATTCATCAAGTTTTGCATCAGTTGTGTAGTGCTACGGTCAACAAAAAAAACATTCACCCAGGGGGGCCCTCCGAGTTAGGGAAACCATGTCTAATCTGCTACGAAAAGACACTCCCGGTCGACGCTGTGCTCCTTCTAGTCACAACCAACCCATTGGACAGGATTTAAATTTGACATCATAAGAGACGGAAGAGACAACTATTTTGACATTCTGATTTGATATGAAAAAGAGACAGAAACATGAAACTAACCCAGAATGTTCTGGTGCCTCCTTGTTGACCCGTAGGCGGGTCCAGATGGTGGTGATCTCCACTGGAGAACATCTCCACAACCTGCAGGTTAGAAACATCATGTTGGATTAAAAATGTTGGATTAAAAATGTTGGATTAAAAATGTTGGATTAAAAATGTTGAATTAAAAATGTTGAATTAAAAATGTTGGATTAAAAATGTTGGATTAAAAATGTTGAATTAAAAATGCTGGATTAAAAATGTTGGATTAAAAATGTTGAATTAAAAATGTTGGATTAAAAATGTTGAATTAAAAATGTTGAATTAAAAATGTTGGATTAAAAATGTTGGATTAAAAATGTTGAATTAAAAATGTTGGATTAAAAATGTTGGATTAAAAATGTTGAATTAAAAATGTTGGATTAAAAATGTTGGATTAAAAATGCTGGATTAAAAATGCTGGATTAAAAATGTTGGATTAAAAATGTTGGATTAAAAATGTTGGATTAAAAATGCTGGATTAAAAATGTTGGATTAAAAATGTTGAATTAAAAATGTTGAATTAAAAATGTTGGATTAAAAATGTTGGATTAAAAATGTTGGATTAAAAATGTTGGATTAAAAATGTTGAATTAAAAATGTTGGATTAAAAATGTTGGATTAAAACAATTCCACAGATTTGCTAATAAAAGGCTGTACATGTTTTTTTTCCCCTCATTAGAACAGACTGGTATTACTTCTCATGTAATTTACTGTTGTTTACACTGTTCCAAAACAGGCAGAACAATTATATTATAATCTAGCAGAACCTGTTGATCACATAATATTCACAAAGCTCTATACCCTCATTTTTCTTGATCTCATTATTGTTACAATTATTCTGATCATGGTTATAATAAGTAAATGTCGTTATCATTAGTAGTCTTTGTGTAGTATCCTTGTATAAGCAGCATCGAGCTGTAGGCCTAAGAGCACATCCTGTTCAGTCTTAATACCCTTGAAAATAAAAGAGAGCCGCACACTCTAGGAGCTTAGATGCAAAAATGTAATACAAGCTGTCTTCATCAGGGTATCTATCGGCTGTCGAAACGTTGGTATTCCATTTTTGCATCTGAGCTCCTAAAGTGTGCGGCTCTCTTTAATTTTCAAGTTTCTACTTCAGCACCTCGTCTTAATAGGTGTGCGTTTCTTTTTCTTCTATATCAGTCTTAATACCCTAACCTACTATATTTTTATAAATAGGCTACTGGATGAATCAATCAATCCTTCACGCCATCACACAGCATACAAGACATTTAGGCTTTGAAATGCAATCAATAATTTTAGTTTTTAAAATGAAATAAAGGGGATCTTATGAACGGCTTTAGGCCCGAATGGGTCACTCGGATGAGATGCTTTACATGCTTTACGTAAAGAGAGCAAGGGTTGAAACAAATTACGGATTTGGGTTACAGAACTTTTCATTAAGAAACTGAACGGCTGAAAATACATAATAAAACACCTGGTGCCTTTTCACTGCAGTAGGGAGGAGAACGAGACAACGTGCACCAGCTTCAGCACAGACAATAAAACACCTGGTGCCTTTTCGCTGCCGTAGGGAGGAGAGCGAGACAACGTGCACCAGCTTCAGCACGGACAATAAAACACCTGGTGCCTTTTCGCTGCCGTAGGGAGGAGAGCGAGACAACGTGCACCAGCTTCAGCACGGACAATAAAACACCTGGTGCCTTTTCGCTGCAGTAGGGAGGAGAGCGAGACAACGTGCACCAGCTTCAGCATGGACAATAAAACACCTGGTGCCTTTTCACTGCAGTAGGGAGGAGAGCGAGACAACGTGCACCAGCTTCAGCACGGACAATAAAACACCTGGTGCCTTTTCACTGCAGTAGGGAGGAGAGCGAGACAACGTGCACCAGCTTCAGCACAGACAATAAAACACCTGGTGCCTTTTCACTGCAGTAGGGAGGAGAGCGAGACAACGTGCACCAGTTTCAACACAGTGTGACCATCTGGCTCTTTCTTGAGTCATTTGTGTGTCTGGATCCTGGACTTCCTGTCGGGCCGCCCCCAGGTGGTATGGGTAGGCAACAACACGTCTGCCACGCTGATCCTCAACACAGGGACCCTTCAGGGGTGCGTGCTTAGTCCCCTCCTGTACTTCCTGTTCACCCACGACTGCATGGCCAAACACGACTCCAACACCATCATTAAGTTTGTTGACGACACATCAGTGAGACAGCCTATAGGGAGTAGGTCAGAGACCTGGCAGTGTGGTGCCAGGACAACAACCTCTCCCTCAACGTGATCAAGACAAAGGAGCTGATTGTGGACTACAGGAAAAGGAGGGCCGAACACGCCAACATTCACATCGATAGGGCTGAAGTGGAGCGGGTCGGGAGTTTCAAGTTCCTAGGCGTCCACATCACCAACAAACTATCATGGTCCAAACACTCAAAGACAGTCGTGAAGAGGGCACGACAAAACCTTTTCCCCCTCAGGAGACTGAAAAGATTTGGCATGGGTCCCCAGATCCTCAAAATAAATTCTACAGCTGCACCATGGAGAGCATCTTGACCGGATGCATCACCTGGTATGGCAACTGCTCGGCATCTGACAGTAAGGCGCTACAGAGGGTAATGCCTTACCCATTTGTTTTTACACTGCTGCTACTCACTGTTTAATTAATATGGGTAATGCATTTACATTGACACAACCCCCCCACCCCCATTTGTTTTGTACACTGCTGTTACTCACTGTTAATTATCTATGCATAGTCATGTGACTCCTACCTACATGTACAATTTACCTCAACTAACCTGTACCCCCTTGACTCGGTAGGGTACCCCCTGTATATAGCGCTTATTGATATGTTGTATTATTTTTTACTTTAGTTTATTTGGTAAATATTTTCTTAACTCTTCTTAAACTGCATTGTTGGTTTAAGGTAAGGTAAGGTCTACACTTGTTGTATTCGGCAACAAATAAAGTTTGATTTGATTTAATCTGATGCTTAAAGTATCAGACAGGCTTAGGCCATATGTAGTTGGTTTTATTCAAAACACACAGACAGTGTTGTGAATAAAAAACAGCTTCTATCTCAAGGCCATCAGACTGTTAAACAGCCATCACTAACATAGAGAGGCTGCTGCCAACATACTGACTCAAATCTCAAGGCCATCAGACTGTTAAACAGCCATCACTAACATAGAGAGGCTGCTGCCAACACACTGACTCAAATCTCAAGGCCATCAGACTGTTAAACAGCCATCACTAACATAGAGAGGCTGCTGCCAACACACTGACTCACATCTCAAGGCCATCAGACTGTTAAACAGCCATCACTAACATAGAGAGGCTGCTGCCAACATACTGACTCAAATCTCAAGGCCATCAGACTGTTAAACAGCCATCACTAACATAGAGAGGCTGCTGCCAACACACTGACTCAAATCTCAAGGCCATCAGACTGTTAAACAGCCATCACTAACATAGAGAGGCTGCTGCCAACACACTGACTCAAATCTCAAGGCCATCAGACTGTTAAACAGCCATCACTAACATAGAGAGGCTGCTGCCAACATACTGACTCAAATCTCAAGGCCATCAGACTGTTAAACAGCCATCACTAACATAGAGAGGCTGCTGCCAACACACTGACTCAAATCTCAAGGCCATCAGACTGTTAAACAGCCATCACTAACATAGAGAGGCTGCTGCCAACACACTGACTCACATCTCAAGGCCATCAGACTGTTAAACAGCCATCACTAACATAGAGAGGCTGCTGCCAACATACTGACTCAAATCTCAAGGCCATCAGACTGTTAAACAGCCATCACTAACATAGAGAGGCTGCTGCCAACACACTGACTCAAATCTCAAGGCCATCAGACTGTTAAACAGCCATCACTAACATAGAGAGGCTGCTGCCAACACACTGACTCAAATCTCAAGGCCATCAGACTGTTAAACAGCCATCACTAACATAGAGAGGCTGCTGCCAACATACTGACTCAAATCTCAAGGCCATCAGACTGTTAAACAGCCATCACTAACATAGAGAGGCTGCTGCCAACACACTGACTCAAATCTCAAGGCCATCAGACTGTTAAACAGCCATCACTAACATAGAGAGGCTGCTGCCAACACACTGACTCAAATCTCAAGGCCATCAGACTGTTAAACAGCCATCACTAACATAGAGAGGCTGCTGCCAACATACTGACTCAAATCTCAAGGCCATCAGACTGTTAAACAGCCATCACTAACATAGAGAGGCTGCTGCCAACATACTGACTCAAATCTCAAGGCCATCAGACTGTTAAACAGCCATCACTAACATAGAGAGGCTGCTGCCAACACACTGACTCACATCTCTGGCCACTTTAATACATGGACTTAATAAAAGGTATCATTAGTCACTTTAAATAATGCCACTTTAATAATGTTTACATATCTTACATTACTCATCTCATATGTAAATACTGTATTTTATACCATCTACTGCATCTTGCCTATGCCGCTTGGCCATCACTCATCCATATATTTATATGTACATAATCTTATTCCATCCCTTTAGATTTGTGTATATAAGGTAGTTGTTGGGGAATTGTTAGATTACTTGTTAGATATTACTGCACTGTCGGAACTAGAAGCACAAGCATTTCGCTACACTCGCATTAACATCTGCTAACCATGTGACCAATAACATCTGCTAACCATGTGACCAATAACATCTGCTAACCATGTGACCAATAACATCTGCTAACCATGTGACCAATAACATCTGCTAACCATGTGACCAATAACATCTGCTAACCATGTGACCATTAACATCTGCTAACCATGTGACCAATAACATCTGCTAACCATGTGACCATTAACATCTGCTAACCATGTGACCAATAACATCTGCTAACCATGTGACCATTAACATCTGCTAACCATGTGACCAATAACATCTGCTAACCATGTGACCATTAACATCTGCTAACCATGTGACCAATAACATCTGCTAACCATGTGACCAATAACATCTGCTAACCATGTGTACGTGACCAAAACAATTTGATTTGAGGCCGGGTGGGCATACTGCCAAATTCTCAAAAAAATGTTGGAGGAGGCTTCTGGTAAAATTATCTTGCAACAGCTCTGCAGTCAGCTCCCTCAAAACATATGTGGCATTGTGTTGTGTTACAATACTGCACATTTTAGAGTGGGCTTTTATTGTCCCCAGCACAAGGTGCACCTGTGTAATGACCATGCTGTTTAATCAGCTTCTTGATATGCCCCACCTGTCAGGTGGATGGATTATCTTGGCAAATTCTCACTAACAGGGATGTTAACAAATTTGTGAGCACAATTTAAAATAAATAAGCTTTTTGTGAATATGGAACATTTCAGGGATCTTTCATTTCAGCTCATGAAACACTTTACATGTTGTGTTTATATTTTTGTTCAGAACAATATCAATATTCATACAATATTTGGAGTACATGTAAGATAAGAACATACTATTACATCACCTCTCCAAACTGGGTTTCAGTGAGAGGACTAACTGGTGTCTCCAAGTGGCCCCACACCTCTCCAGACTGTGGGTTTCAGTGAGAGGACTAACTGGTGACTCCATGTGGCCCCACACCTCTCCAGACTGTGGGTTTCAGTGAGAGGACTAACTGGTGACTCCATGTGGCCCCACACCTCTCCAGACTGTGGGTTTCAGTGAGAGGACTAACTGGTGACTCCTAGTGGCCCCACACCTCTCCAAACTGTGGGTTTCAGTGAGAGGACTAACTGGTGACTCCTAGTGGCCCCACACCTCTCCAAACTGGGTTTCAGTGAGAGGACTAACTGGTGACTCCTAGTGGCCCGACACCTCTCCAAACTGTGGGTTTCAGTGAGAGGACTAACTGGTGACTCCTAGTGGCCCCCACACCTCTCCAGACTGTGAGTTTCAGTGAGAGGACTAACTGGTGTCTCCAAGTGGCCCCCACACCTCTCCAGACTGTGGGTTTCAGTGAGAGGACTAACTGGTGACTCCTAGTGGCCCCACACCTCTCCAAACTGTGGGTTTCAGTGAGAGGACTAACTGGTGACTCCTAGTGGCCCCACACCTCTCCAAACTGGGTTTCAGTGAGGACTAACTGGTGACTCCTAGTGGCCCCACACCTCTCCAGACTGTGGGTTTCAGTGAGAGGACTAACTGGTGACTCCTAGTGGCCCCACACCTCTCCAAACTGTGGGTTTCAGTGAGAGGACTAACTGGTGACTCCAAGTGGCCCCACACCTCTCCAAACTGGGTTTCAGTGAGGACTAACTGGTGACTCCTAGTGGCCCCACACCTCTCCAAACTGTGCGTTTCAGTGAGAGGACTAACTGGTGACTCCAAGTGGCCCCACACCTCTCCAAACTGGGTTTCAGTGAGGACTAACTGGTGACTCCTAGTGGCGCCACACCTCTCCAAACTGGGTTTCAGTGAGGACTAACTGGTGACTCCTAGTGGCCCCCACACCTCTCCAGACTGTGAGTTTCAGTGAGAGGACTAACTGGTGTCTCCAAGTGGCCCCCACACCTCTCCAGACTGTGGGTTTCAGTGAGAGGACTAACTGGTGACTCCTAGTGGCCCCACACCTCTCCAAACTGTGGGTTTCAGTGAGAGGACTAACTGGTGACTCCTAGTGGCGCCACACCTCTCCAAACTGGGTTTCAGTGAGGACTAACTGGTGACTCCTAGTGGCCCCACACCTCTCCAAACTGTGGGTTTCAGTGAGAGGACTAACTGGTGACTCCAAGTGGCCCCACACCTCTCCAAACTGGGTTTCAGTGAGGACTAACTGGTGACTCCTAGTGGCCCCACACCTCTCCAAACTGTGCGTTTCAGTGAGAGGACTAACTGGTGACTCCAAGTGGCCCCACACCTCTCCAAACTGGGTTTCAGTGAGGACTAACTGGTGACTCCTAGTGGCCCCACACCTCTCCAAACTGTGGGTTTCAGTGAGAGGACTAACTGGTGACTCCTAGTGGCCCCACACCTCTCCAGACTGTGGGTTTCAGTGAGAGGACTAACTGGTGTCTCCAAGTGGCCCCACACCTCTCCAAACTGTGGGTTTCAGTGAGGACTAACTGGTGACTCCTAGTGGCCCCACACCTCTCCAGACTATGGGTTTCAGTGAGGACTAACTGGTGACTCCTAGTGGCCCCACACCTCTCCAAACTGTGGGTTTCAGTGAGAGGACTAACTGGTGACTCCTAGTGGCCCCACACCTCTCCAAACTGTGGGTTTCAGTGAGAGGACTAACTGGTGACTCCTAGTGGCCCCACACCTCTCCAAACTGTGGGTTTCAGTGAGAGGACTAACTGGTGTCTCCAAGTGGCCCCCACACCTCTCCAGACTGTGGGTTTCAGTGAGAGGACTAACTGGTGACTCCTAGTGGCCCCACACCTCTCCAAACTGTGGGTTTCAGTGAGAGGACTAACTGGTGACTCCTAGTGGCCCCACACCTCTCCAAACTGTGGGTTTCAGTGAGAGGACTAACTGGTGACTCCTAGTGTCTCCAAACTGTGCAGTTCGTAAGCCATTTAAATGCATTATGACTCAAGGAAAAAGCCTTCAACTGTAGTTACGGGCCATTCTATGGGCCAAATATCCCCTCCCCCTCCAAAAATCGAGAGATGCTAACGCCTGTGAAAGTGTGATTTGTCAAAATAACCAGAGATGAAAAACCCAACCGCTGGAACGAATGCTGCTGATCTCACACATCCTGTTGTGTCATGACAGAGCTACAGTCCCCTTACGTGTCTATCCACCAGAGATTACATTATTTAACCTTTATTTAACTAGGCAAGTCAGTTAAGAACAGATTATTATGTTCAATAACGGCCTAGGAACAGTGGGTTAACTGGCCTAGGAACAGTGGGTTAACTGGCCTAGGAACAATGGGTTAACTGGCCTAGGAACAGTGGGTCAACTGGCCTAGGAACAGTGGGTCAACTGGCCTAGGAACAGTGGGTTAACTGGCCTAGGAACAGTGGGTTAACTGGCCTAGGAACAGTGGGTTAACTGGCCTAGGAACAGTGGGTTAACTGGCCTAGGAACAGTGGGTTAACTGGCCTAGGAACAGTGGGTTAACTGGCCTAGGAACAGTGGGTTAACTGGCCTAGGAACAGTGGGTTAACTGGCCTAGGAACAGTGGGTTAACTTTGTCAGCTCGGGGATTCAATCTTGCAACCCTTCGGTTCCTAGTCCAATGCTCTAACCACTAGACTACCTGCCGCCCCATTATAACTAACCAGAATACACTAAGTGACCTAAACTATTTCAAACCCTAACAATCAATGACTCAAGTCTCAAACCTAATCAACTGGACACGTCGATAGATGAACTGTTGAGAGACGGTTTCCCCAGACATGTTCAATTACTATTGGAAAGTGCTTCTTTGTCCGGGACTTGATCTGTTGCTAGGAAACCGGCCCTTAGTGGTTTGTGGATGTTATGGGCACATCGATAGATTGTTACTGGATGGTGATTCATGATACTAAGACAGCTTGATGTCAAAACGAGCCACTAGAGTGTAGCTTAACCTTTCCTTTTAAAGTGGACTGTTCTGCCTGCGGCTATGGAACCCTGACCTGTTCACCGGACGTGGGTTTCTGTACAGCACTTTGAGATATCAGCTGATGTACGAAGGGCTTTATAAATACATTTGATTTGATGGTGGTTATCATAGAGACGCATAAAGACATGTTTACCTGCACTGTGAGGGTCGTGGATGTTAGTTACCTGCAGTGGTTCACTGTGCGGGTCGTGGATGTTAGTTACCTGCAGTGGTTCACTGTGAGGGTTGTGGATGTTAGTTACCTGCAGTGGTTCACTGTGAGGGTTGTGGATGTTAGTTACTTGCAGTAGTTCACTGTGAGGGTTGTGGATGTTAGTTACCTGCAGTGGTTCACTGTGAGGGTTGTGGATGTTAGTTACCTGCAGTGGTTCACTGTGAGGGTTGTGGATGTTAGTTACCTGCAGTGGTTCACTGTGAGGGTTGTGGATGTTAGTTACCTGCAGTGGTTCACTGTGAGGGTTGTGGATGTTAGTTACCTGCAGTGGTTCACTGTGAGGGTTGTGGATGTTAGTTACCTGCAGTGGTTCACTGTGAGGGTTGTGGATGTTTATGAGTGGAGAGAAGCTGCCGTTAACAGGGACTCTGGCCCCGATGAAGGGCCGTAGTCTGTAGGGGTTGGGGATACCCACCCCGAACACCTGAAAACACAAGAGAACAGACCACAAGACTATCAAAATGAACTTTCTTTAT
Source organism: Oncorhynchus mykiss (assembly GCF_013265735.2). NCBI lineage: Eukaryota > Metazoa > Chordata > Actinopteri > Salmoniformes > Salmonidae > Oncorhynchus > Oncorhynchus mykiss. The sequence continues at coordinate 1,894,380 of NC_048565.1, read as the reverse complement.
ATCTGAAGGAATAGCCTATTAAATTGATATTGTGTTTATGGTGCTGTTCCAAATGGGACCCTATTCCCTACATAGTGCACTACCTTATGGGCCCCAGTAAAAAGTAGTGCACTACATAGGGAATAGGGTGCCATTTGTAACACGTCTACAGTACCTGGTATGTAAACACTCCATGATTCGCCGTATTAATAAATAAAGTATTTTCTATGTTCCCTACGAGAAACACGAGATCAAACGACGTGTTTCCCCCTGCTGGGATTATCTGGAACAGAAAGAGGGAAAAAAAACAGAGGAGGCATTATCAGCTGGTCACATTATCAGCTGGTGACAATGGATGGAGCATTATCAGCTGGTCACATTATCAGCTGGTCACAATGGATGGAGCATTATCAGCTGGTCACATTATCAGCTGGTGACAATGGATGGAGCATTATCAGCTGGTCACATTATCAGCTGGTCACAATGGATGGAGCATAATCAGCTGGTCACATTATCAGCTGGTGACAATGGATGGAGCATTATCAGCTGGTCACATTATCAGCTGGTCACAATGGATGGAGCATTATCAGCTGGTCACATTATCAGCTGGTCACAATGGATGGAGCATTATCAGCTGGTCACATTATCGGCTGGTCACATTATCAGCTGGTCACATTATCAGCTGGTCACAGTGGATGGAGCATTATCAGCTGGTCACATTATCAGCTGGTAACATTATCGGCTGGTCACATTATCAGCTGGTCACAGTGGATGGAGCATCATCAGCTGGTCACATTATCAGCTGGTGACAATGGATGGAGCATTATCAGCTGGTCACATTATCAGCTGGTCACAATGGATGGAGCATTATCAGCTGGTCAAATTATCAGCTGGTCACAGTGGATGGAACATTATCAGCTGGTCACATTATCAGCTGGGCACATTATCAGCTGGTCACAATGGATGGAGCATTATCAGCTGGTCACATTATCAGCTGGTAACATTATCGGCTGGTCACATTATCAGCTGGTCACAGTGGATGGAGCATTATCAGCTGGGCACATTATCAGCTGGTCACATTATTGGCTGGTCACATTATCAGCTGGTCACAGTGGATGGAGCATTATCAGCTGGTCACAATGGATGGAGCATTATCAGCTGGTCACATTATCAGCTGGTCACAGTGGATGGAGCATTATCAGCTGGTCACAATGGATGGAGCATTATCAGCTGGTCACATTATCAGCTGGTCACATTATCAGCTGGTCACAGTGGATGGAGCATTATCAGCTGGTCACAATGGATGGAGCATTATCAGCTGGTCACAATGGATGGAGCATTATCAGCTGGTCACATTATCGGCTTGGCACATTATCGGCTGGGCACATTATCGGCTGGTCACATTATCGGCTGGTCACATTATCGGCTGGTCACATTATCGGCTGGTCACAATGGATGGAACATGTATTCCCAAACTGGGGTACGAGATACATACCCAGAGGTATGTGTCGTCGGGGTACACCAAATAAAAATGTGATTCACATTATCAAACATTTATATTTTTCAACGGAGTTATACATTTGGGTGATTTTTTTTCTCCCCTCGCCTGAGTAGCCTCGTTTCACTGCCAAAATTAAAATTAAACCATCTAGTGTTCTGCGAAATAACAACACAATGTCAAATAATGAACATCCAATCACATTAACCGATACTCTCTCATGGGAAACGTTCACTCTTGCGCAGACATTTAGAAACGAAACATGCCAATTTGAAAAATAAGCCGCGGGAGTTTTTTGAGCAAGAATATAGACGACTTTCGAGTAGCGAGACATGTAAATTCATTTAAAAAAAAGAAACGTCCTCTCACTGTCAACTGCGTTTGTTTTCAGCAAACTTTACATGTGTAAATATTTGTATGAACATAACAAGATTCAACAACTGAGACATAAACTGAACAAGTTCCACAGACATGTGACTAACAGAAATGGAATAATGTGTCCCTGAACAAAGGGGGGGTCAAAATCAAAAGTAACAGTCAGTATCTGGTGTGGCCACCAGCTGCATTAAGTACTGCAGTGCATCTCCTCCTCATGGACTGCACCAGATTTGCCAGTTCTTGCTGTGAGATGTTACTCCGCTCTTCCACCAAGGCACCTGCAAGTTCCTGTACATTTCTGGGGGGAATGGCCCTAGCCCTCACCCTCCGATCCAACAGGCCCCAGACGTGCTCAATGGGATTGAGATCCGGGTTCTTCGCTGGCCATGGCAAAACACTGACATTCCTGTCTTGTAGGAAATCACACACAGACTGAGCAGTATGGCTGGTGGCATTGTCATGTTGGAGGGTCATGTCAGGATGAGCCTGCAGGAAGGGTACCTCATGAGGGAGGAGGATGTCTTCCCTGTAATGCACAGCGTTGAGATCGCCTGCAATGACAACAAGCTCAGTGCGATGATGCTGTGACACACCGCCCCAGATCATGACCGATCATTGTTCTTGCCATCCTGCACCTGTCCAGCAGGTATGCTGTTCGGATGTACCGATCCTGTGCAGATGTTGTTACACGTGGTCTGCCACTGCGAGGACGATCAGCTATCCGTCCTGTCTCCCTGTAGCGCTGTCTTAGGCGTCTCACAGTACGGACATTGCAATTTATTTCCCTGGCCACATCTGCAGTCCTCATGCCTCCTTGCAGCATGCCCAAGGCACGTTCACGCAGATGAACAGGGTCCCTGGCATCTTTCTTTTGGTGTTTTTCAGTCAGTAAAAAAGCCTCTTTAGTGTCATAAGTTTTCATTACTGTGACCGTAATTGCCTACCGTCTGTAAGCTGTTAACGACCGTTCCACAGGTGCATGTTCATTGTTTACGGTTCATTTAACAAGCATGGGAAACAGTGTTTAAACCCTTTACAATGAAGATCTGTTAGGTTATTTGGATTTTTATGAATTATCTTTTGAAAGACAGGGTCCTGAAAAAGGGACGTTTCATTTTGTGCTGAGTTTATAAAAGCAGCAGATACCATTAATATATGAAGCGTCTTATATGGTGAGCTACTGTAACCGATGTGAAATGGAAAGCTAGTTAGCGGGGTGCGCGCTAATAGTGTTTCAATCGGTGACGTCACTCGCTCTGAAACCTTGAAGTAGTTGTTCCCCGCGGCTTTTGTGGAGCGATGGGTAACGATGCTTCGTGGGTGTCAGTTGTTGATGTGTGCAGAGGGTCCCTGGTTTGAGCCCAGGCAGGAGCGAGGAAAGGGACAGAATTAAAACTGTTAGACTACCAAGTGGCAGGCAAGCCCCATACTATTGTGGAGGACTTAATTCTTCCTGCTGCCGTGGATATGGCTGGGACAATGCTGGGTGAAAAGACCCAAAAAACTATACAGATAATGCCTTCATCAAACAACACAGTTTCATGACGCATTAGTGACATGACAGGAGATGTTTTGAAACAATTACTGCTTCGCATACAAGCCAGTGAATTCTATGCGTTACAGCTGGATGAGTCAACAGACGAGGGAATGCCTGACAGCTTGAAAGACGTTTTGGACACTACAGTGAAAATGGTTAACTTTGTTAAAGCAAGGCCCCCTGAACTCTTGTGTATTTTCTGCAATATGCAATGATATGGGCATGACCATGTAACGCTTTTACAACATTAATTCCTTCCTTCCACATGCAATCCTGGTTATCAAAGGGCAAAGACACGTTTTTCTTAAATTGAGAGACGAGCTTAAAGTTCTTTACTGACCATAATTTTCACTTGTCTGACCGCTTGTATGATGACGAGTTTCTCACACGACTGGCCTATCTGGGTGATGTTTTTTCTCGCCTGAATGATTACAGGGACTCTCCGCAACTATATTCAATGTGGGGGACAAAATTGAGGCTGTGATTAAGAAGTTGGAGCTCTTCTCTGTCTGCATTAACAAGGACAACACACAGGTCTTTCCATCATTGTATGATTTTTTTGTATGCAAATGAACTCAAGCTTATGGACAATGTCAAATGTGATATAGCGAAGCACCTGAGTGAGCTGGGTGCGCAATTATGCAGGTACTTTCCCAAAACAGATGACACAAACAACTGGATTCATTATCCATTTCATGCCCTGCCTCCAGTCCATTTACTGATATCTGAACAAGAGAGCCTTAATGAAATTGCAACAAGCGGTTCTGTGAAAATTGAATTTAATCAGAAGCCACTGCCAGATTTCTGGATTGGGCTGCGCTCAGAGTACCCTGCCTTGGCAAATCGCGCTATTAAGACACTGATGCCCTTTGCAACCACGTACCTATGTGAGAGTGGATTCTCGGCCCTTACTAGCATGACAACTAAATACAGGCACATACTGTGTGTGGAAAATAATTTAAGACTGGGACTCTCTCAATACAACCCAAAGTTAAGTGCATCCTTTCAAGCACACCCTTCTCATTAATTTTTTGATGAGCAAATAAGGTTTTATATGTGTGAATTTTGTTCTCAATGTTCATAAACCAATTCAATTAAACTACTCAGTCTGCTAATCAGGATTTGTAAAATACTGATTAAATTAAACAGACAGAGAGAGGCCCAGCTACGATAATCAATAAGGTTAATTCATGAGAGCGCTCCAGTACAAAAACAAAGATGTTCCCTTTATAACACTCGCACATACATACACACTAACATTAGGATTTTCTCCTGAAGTCTCACCACAGTTTATTACCACTCAGCTGACAGTTTCAATCCCCCCAGATAAGGGAAACCTGGAGGGCCTCTCCCTGTCCTATCTCCCCAGAGTTACAGCCGGGTCGGTTCAAACATAGGTTAATGAACCTCTTTGTTTTCTTTCGGCACACACATACATTCCTCTCTTCCCCCCTCCAACCTAGTTGTTTATCAGCTTTAATTACTACTTGTTCATGCTACATAACCTCTAATCTCTACTGGCTAAGTTTCCGGGTAGAATTATTTAATCATTTATGTTAAACCTTTATAAAATATTTTAACAATATGTAAGATGGTTAAATAAAGAGCAAAATTATTGATTATTTGTGCCCTGGTCCGACGAGAGCTCTTTGTCACTTCCCACGAGTCGGGTTGTCACAAAAACTCACACTCATTCTTATGTTTAATAAATGTATCGTATAGTGTGTGTGTGGCAGGCTTACAATGATGGCAAAAAACAACATTTGAGAGTACGCTGACCCTGGTGCTAGAGGGGGTACAGCTGACCCTGGTACTAGAGGGAGGTAAGCAGCTGGAGGTTGAATGTTTGAAGGGGTACGGGACTATAAAACTTTTGGGAACCACAAAAAAACACAAACAATGGACATTGGACCGGTGGAAATGTGTCCTTTGGTCTGATGAGTCCAAATTTGAGATTTTTGGTTCCAACTGCCGTGTCTATGTGAGACGCTGAGTAGGCAAACGGAATATCTCCACATGTGTTGTTCCCACCGTGAAGCATGGAGGTGGTGGTGTGGGGGTGCTTTGCTGGTGACACTGTCTGTGATTTATTTAAAATTCAAGGCACACTGAACCAGCATGGCTGCAGTCATATGCCATCCCATCTGGTTTGCCCTTAGTGGGACTACCATTTGTTTTTCAACAGGACAATGACCCAACACACCTCCAGGCTGTGTAAGGGCTATTTGACCAAGAAGGAGAGTGATGGAGTGCTGCATCAGATGAACTGGCCTCCACAATCACCCGACCTCAACCCCATTGAGATGGTTTGGGATGGGTTGGACCGCAGAGTGAAGGAAAAGCAGCCAACAAGTGCTCAGCATATGTGGGAACTCCTTCAGACTGTTGGGAAAGCATTCCTGGTGAAACTGTTTGAGAGAATGCCAAGAATGTGAAAAGCTGTCATCGTGGCTACTTTGAAGAATCTAAAATATATTTTGATTTTTTTAAACACTTTTTTGGTTACTCCATAGTTCCATAGTTGTGATGTCTTCACTATTATTCTACAATGTATAGTACAGATAAAGAAACACCCTTCAATCAGCAGGTGTGTCCAAACTGTTGACTGGACCTGTACACCTGGCACAAAGGCCTAATACTTACCACATTCTGGAAATAGGATGGATGAAAATGTGCTGTTGTTGCTGATATTGATATCAAACTAATTTCTTCTGAGCTGGGATTATTCAAGTAAATATTTTCCATTGCTGGCATCCCCACAGGCCTAGAGAGAAAAAGGAAAGAGCAAATAAACCTATTAATTAAAAAGGTTGACATTGTTGGGACGCCTAGAGGAGGTGAGTCAGGGACGCCTAGAGGAGGCGAGTCAGGGACGCCTAGAGGGGAGTCAGGGACGCCTAGAGGAGGGGAGTCAGGGGCGCCTAGAGGAGGCGAGTCAGGGGCGCCTAGAGGAGGCGAGTCAGGGGCGCCTAGAGGAGGGGAGTCAGGGGCGACTAGAGGAGGGGAGTCAGGGGCGCCTAGAGGAGGGGAGTCAGGGGCGCCTAGAGGAGGCGCGTCAGGGACGCCTAGAGGAGGAGAGTCAGGGAAGCCTAGAGGAGGCGAGTCAGGGGCGCCTAGAGGAGGCGAGTCAGGGGCGCCTAGAGGAGGCGAGTCAGGGGCGCCTAGAGGAGGCGAGTCAGGGGCGCCTAGAGGAGGCGAGTCAGGGGCGCCTAGAGGAGGCGAGTCAGGGGCGCCTAGAGGAGGCGAGTCAGGGTCGCCTAGAGGAGGCGAGTCAGGGATGAGGAGGCGAGTCAGGGACGCCTAGAGGAAGCGAGTCAGGGGCGCCTAGAGGAAGCGAGTCAGGGGCGCCTAGAGGAAGCGAGTCAGGGACGCCTAGAGGAGGCGAGTCAGGGATGCCTAGAGGAGGCGAGCCAGGGATGCCTAGAGGAGGCGAGTCAGGGACGAGGAGGCGAGTCAGGGACGAGGAGGCGAGTCAGGGACGCCTAGAGGAGGCGAGTCAGGGACGCCTAGAGGAGGCGAGTCAGGGACGCCTAGAGGAGGCGAGTCAGGGACGCCTAGAGGAGGCGAGTCAGGGACGCCTAGAGGAGAAGAGTCAGGGGCGCCTAGAGGAGGGGAGTCAGGGGCGCCTAGAGGAGGCGAGTCAGGGACGCCTAGAGGAGGGGAGTCAGGGGCGACTAGAGGAGGGGAGTCAGGGGCGCCTAGAGGAGGCGAGTCAGGGACGCCTAGAGGAGGCGAGTCAGGGACGCCTAGAGGAGGAGAGTCAGGGACGCCTAGAGGAGGAGAGTCAGGGACGCCTAGAGGAGGCGAGTCAGGGATGTTTTATTTAAATGTTTTATGTCACCTTTATTTAAATAGGCCATAGTAGCAAAGTAATTAGAATTTAGCAGATTAACACTGGAGTGATAGAGGAGCAGATGATGATGTGTAAGTAGTGATACTGGTGTGCAAAAGAGCAGAAAAGTACATAAAACAATATGGGGACGAGGTAGTTGGATTGGGTGTTTGATGAGGTGAGTAAGACTTGTTTAGAGGAGGGCAGGGCAACGTAACATGAGATCAGTGAGTCTGCTTCCATTGTTAGTGTGGAATGCTTTCTGTCCACACACAATGTTACCACTGCCTGTGTATCTGACTGGTAATATACCAAACATATTTGTAGAAGGCCCTGTTCGACAGAGAGTAGGATAACCCTGTTCGACAGAGATCAGGGTAGCCCTGTTCGACAGAGATCAGGGTAGCCCTGTTCAACAGAGACGAGGGTAGCCCTGTTCAACAGAGAGTAGGATAGCCCTGTTCAACAGAGACTAGGATAGCCCTGTTCGACAGAGACTGGGATAGCCCTGTTCGACAGAGACTAGGATAGCCCTGTTCGACAGAGACTAGGATAACCCTGTTCGACAGAGACTAGGATAACCCTGTTCGACAGAGACTAGGATAACCCTGTTCAACAGAGACTAGGATAGCCCTGTTCGACAGGGCTATCCTAGGCAGGAGGAGGACAGTGAGACAGGAGGACAGGGAGACAGGAGGAGAACAGTGAGACAGGAGGACAGTGAGACAGGAGGACAGTGAGACAGGAAGAGGACACTACCAGGTAGAGAGGGGGCTTCAGGTTGATCTGGATCTGCAATTAACTAGAGTGCTGTTCGGGTTCAATTCATGTGCAATACTTGAAACTTGTGTCCACATAGGAAACGCACTGCACAGACTGGCAGAGAGAAGCTCCGGATTGGTTGTCACAGACTGGCAGAGAGAAGCTCCTGATTGGTTGTCACAGACTGGCAGAGAGAAGCTCCTGATTGGTTGTCACAGACTGGCAGAGAGAAGCTCCTGATTGGTTGTCACAGACTGGCAGAGAGAAGCTCCTGATTGGTTGTCATAGACTGGCAGAGAGAAGCCCCTGATTGGTTGTCACAGACTGGCAGAGAGAAGCCCCTGATTGGTTGTCACAGACTGGCAGAGAGAAGCCCCTGATTGAAAAAACCCTACAAAAACGCCATTAATTTTCCTCATAGGCTTTAGCCAACTAACCATGGCGGGGTTAGTGTCTACAAAAAGATCCCATTACTTTCTATATGTGGTGGTGGTTAGCCGTCTAGCTAGCCAGCCATGTAAATTATCTGGTTTAGCATAGTAACATCAGAGGAAAGCCCTTAATATTGTCAGAGACTCCAGTCACCCAAGTCATAGACTGTTTTCTCTACTACAGCAAGGCAAGAGGTACCGGACCACCAAGTCTGGGATCAAAAGGCTCCTGAACAGATTCTACCCCAAAACAATTAATCAAAAGGCCACCAGACTGTTACATTGTGCCCCCCCCCCCCCCCCCCCCTTGTTTTGTACACTGCTGCTACTCACTGTTTATTATCTATGCAGTCACTTCACCCCTACCTACATGCACAAATTAACTAATTACCTCGACTAACCTGTACCCCTGCACATTGACTCTGTACCGCAAAAATAGCTTAAAAAAGCAAAGAGAAAACAGACCATCATTACTTTAAGACATGAAGGTCAGTCAATGCAGAACATTTCAAGAACTTTGATGGCTTTCATGAGGACCGCTACAGGAAAGGAAGACGCAGAGCTACTTCTGCTGCAGAGGATAAGGTCATTGGAGTTAACTGCACCTCAGATTGCAGCCCAAATAAATGCTTCACAGAGTTCAAGTAACAGGCATCTCAACATCAACTTTTCAGAGGAGACTGCTTGAATCAAGCCTTCATGGTTAAATTGCTACAAAGTACTAATGGAAACCAATAAGAGACTTGCCTGGGCCAAGAAACACAAGCAATGGACAATTGACCGGTGGAAATCTGCCCTTTGGTCTGATAAGCCCAAATTTGATATTTTTGTTTCCAACCGCCTTGTCTTTGTGAGACGCAGAGTAGGTGAATGGATGATCTCTGCATGTGTGCTTCCCACCATGAAGCATGGAGGAGGAAGTGTGATGGTGTGGTGGTGCTTTATTTGTGACACTGTGATTTATTTCAATTCAAGGCACACTTAACCAGCATGGCTACCACAGCATTCTGCAGCGAAACACCATCCCATCTGGTTTGCGCTTAGTGGGACTATAATTTGCTTTTCAACAGGACAATGACTCTAAACACACCTCCAGGCTGTGTAAGGGATATTTGACAAAGGAGAGTGATGGAGTGCTGTATCAGATGACCTGGCATCCACAATCACCCGACCTCAAACCAATTGAGATGGTTTGGGTTGAGCTGGACCGCAGAGTGAAGGAAAAGCAGCCAACATGTGCTCAGCATATGTGGGAACTCATTCAAGACTTTCCTCTCCAAGATGGCGTAGCAGTCAGGCGTCTTTTGTCTTCGTCTTGCCCCGTGAATATATCTTTGCATTTATTTTTTAGATTTTTTTAACCTTATCCTGGCTAGTGTCCTTGTCCCGGAGAAAGCACCAATTAGCCTGGAGCTAGCCTATGCTAGGCCCATTTCCCAGCAAGCTGAAGAGGTCCATCAGCCACTCCTTGGGCTACAATACCTATTTTACCAATTGGCCTGGACCCTTTTACTACACAAACCCCTGCTGATCCATCACAACTAGTCTGCAGACGTAACTTCCGTCGCGACGTCCCTCTAAGGCCCTTGTGCTTGCCCAGGCCCGCTAGCTGTCTGAATTGCCGTGTCTACAGCCCATCCAGCTACTCATTGGACCCTATGATCACTCAGCTATGCATGCCACTCCTTAATGTCAATATGCCTTGTCCATAGCTGTTTTGGTTAGTGATTATTGTCTGTAGAGCTCTCCAGCCCTGCTCAATATGCCTCAGCTAACCCTCTTGTCCCACCTCCCACACATGCGGTGACCTCATCTGGTTTAATTGATGTCTCTAGAGACAATACCTTGCTCATCGTCACTCATTGCCAAGGTTTACCTCCACTGTATTCACATCCTACCATACCTTTGTTTGTACATTGTGCATTGAATCTATTCTACCGCGCCCAGAAACCTGCTCCTTTTACTCCCTGTTCCAAACGTACTAGACGACCAGTTCTTATAGCCTTTAGCCGTACCCTCATCCTACTCCTCCTCTGTTCCTCTGGTGATGTAGAGGTTAATCCGGCCCTGCAGTGCCTAGCTCCACTCCCATTTACCAGGCGCTCTCATTTGTTGACTTCTGTAACCGTAAAAGCCTTGGTTTCAAGCATGTTAACATTAGATGCCTCCGCCCTAAGTTTGTGCTGGGGCAGTGAATAAAACACTCTGCCAACCAGGATGTCCTAGCCGTGTCTGAATCCTGGCATAGGAAGGCCACCAAAACCCCTGAAATTTCCATCCCTAACTATAACATTTTCCGACAAGATAGAACTGCCACAGGGGGCAGAGTTGCAATCTACTGCAGAGATAGCCTGCAGAGTTCTGTCTTACTATCCAGGTCTGTCCCCAAACAATTTGAGCTTCTATTTTTAAAAATCCACCTCTCCAGAAACAAGTCTCTTACCGTTGCTGCTTGCTATAGATCACCTTCTACCCCCAGCTGTGCCCTGGCCACCATTGAATTGCTTGCCCCCCAGCTATCTTCAGAGCTCGTGCTTTTAGGTGACCTAAACTGGGACATGCTTAACACCCCAGTCATCCTACAATCTAAACCTGATGCTCTCAATCTCACACAAATGATCAATGAAGCCACCAGGTACCACTCAAATATATAAACACAGGCACCCTCATAGAGATCATCCTAACCAACCTGCCCTCTAAATACACCTCTGCTGTCTTCAACCAGGATCTCAGCCTCATTGCCTGCATTCGTAATGGGTACGCGGTCAAACATATAATCGATGCAGTGCGCATTCGCAAAAAAGGACTGTCGTTGCCCCAACGTGTACCTAACCATAAACATCAATGCCTTTCTTAAAACCAATACATATATTTTTTAACCTGCATTTTTAGCTAAAAGAAAGGATAGCAGGCAATATTAACCAGGTGAAATTGTGGCACTTTTCTTGCGTTCATACACGCAGAGTCAGGGTATAAGCAACAGTTTGGGCCGCCTAATTTGGGAAGCCTGGCTCATTGCGAACTAATTTGTCCGAATTTTACGTAATTATGACATAACATTGAAGGTTGTGCAATGTAACAGGAATATTTAGACTTAGGGATGCCACCCGTTAGATAAAATACGGAACGGTTCCTTATTTCACTGAAAGAATAAACGTTTTGTTTTCAAAATTATAGTTTCCGGATTCGACCATATTAATGACCTACGGCTCGTATTTCTGTGTGTTATTGTGTTATAATTAAGTCTATGATTTGATAGAGCAGTCTGACTCAGCGATGGTAGGCACCAGCAGGCTCGTAAGCATTCCTTCAAACAGCACTTTCGTGCGTTTTGCCAGCAGCTCTTCGCAATTCTTCACGCATTGCGCTGTTTAAGACTTCAAGCCTATCAACTCCCAAGATTAGGCTGGCGTAACCGATGTGAAATGGCTAGCTAGTTAGCGGGGTGCGCGCTAATAGCGTTTCAAACGTCACTCGCTCTGAGACTTGGAGTAGTTGTTCCCCTTGCTCTGCATGGGTAACGCTGCTTCGAGGGTGGCTGTTGTCGATGTGTTCCTGGTTCGAAACCAGGTAGCGGCGAGGAGAGGGATGGAAGCTATACTGTTACACTGGCAATACTAAAGTGCCTATAAAAACATCCAATAGTCAAAGGTATATGAAATAGTGCTATAATAACTACAACCTAAAAATAATAATATTGAAGACTCATGTTAAAAGGAACCACCAGCTTTCAAATGTTCTCATGTTCTGAGCAAGGAACTGAAACGTTAGCTTTCTTACATGGCACATATTGCACTTTTACTTTCTTCATGTTTCATTATTTATTTGAGGCTAAATTGATTTTATTGATGTATTATATTAAGTTAAAATAAGTGTTCATTCAGTATTGTTGTAATTGTCATTATTACATATAAATAATTAAAAATTGGCCGATTAATCAGTATCGGCTTTTTTTGGTCCTCCAATAATCAGTATCGGCTTGAAAAATCATAAAATCGGTCAAACTCTAAAGCATGCCCATTCAAAAAAATGTAGAACCAGGAACAGATATAGCCCGTGGTTCACTCCAGACCTGACTGCCCTTAACCAGCACAAAAACATCCTGTGGTGTACGGCATTGGCATCGAATAGCCCTCACGATATGCAACTTTTCAGGGAGGTTAGGGACCAATATACACAGGCAGTTAGGAAAGCAAAGGCTAGCTTTGCTTTCAGAAATGTGCATCCTGCAGCACAAACTCCAAAAAGCTCTGGGACACTAAAGTCCACAGAGAATAAAAGCACCTCCTCCCAGCTGTCCACTGCACTGAGGCTCCACAATAATTGAGAATTTCAATAAGCATTTTTTTTATTTTACAGTTGGCCATGCTTTCCACCGGGCCACCCCTACCCTGGTCAACAGCCCTGCACCCCCCACAGCAACTTGCCCAAGACTCCCCCATTTCTCCTTCACCCAAATCCAGATAGCTGATGTTCTGAAAGAGCAGCAAAATCTGGACCCCTACAAATCAGCTGGGCTAGACAATCTGGACCCTCTCTTTCTAAAATGATCAGCCAAAATTGTTGCAACCCATATTACTAGCCTGTTCAACCTCTCTTTCGTATCGTCTGAGAACCCCAGAGATTGGAAAGCTGCCGCGGTCATCCCCCTCTTCAAAGGGGGAGACACTCTAGATCCAAACTGCTACAGACCTATATCTATCCAACCCTGCCTTTCTAAGGTCTTCGAAAGCCAAGTTAACAAACAGATCACCGACCATTTCCAATCCCACCGTACCTTCTCCGCTACGCAATCGGGTTTCCAAGCTGGTCATGGGTGCACCTCAGCCACGCTCAAGGTCCTAAACGATATCATAACCACCATCGATAAGAGGCAATACTGTGCAGCTGTATTAATCGACCTAGCCAAGGAATTCAACTCTGTCAATCATCACATTCTTATCAGCAAACTCAACAGCCTTGGTTTCTCAAATGACTGCCTCGCCTGCTTCACCAACTACTTCTCTGACAGAGTTCAGTGTGTCAAATCGGAGGGCCTGTAGTCCGGACCTCTGGCAGTCTCTATGGGGGTACCACAGGGTTCAATTCTTGGGCCGACTCTCTTCTCTGTATACATCAATGATGTTGCTCTTGCTGCTGGTGATTCTCTGATCCACCTCTACGCATATGACACCATTCTGTATACCTCTGGCCCTTCTTTGGACACTGTGTTAACGAGCTTCCAAACAAGCTTCAATGCCATACAACTCTGTTTCCGTGGCCTTCAACTGCTCTTAAATGCAAATAAAACTAAATGCACGAACCTGGCCGCCCACCCAGCATCACTACTCTGGACGGTTCTGAGTGGACAACTACAAAAACCTAGGTGTCTGGTTAGACTGTAAACTCTTCTTCCAGACTCACATTAAGCATCTCCAATCCAAAATTAAATCTAGAATTGGCTTCTTATTTTGCAACAAAGCATCCTTCACTCATGCTGCCAAACATACGAGGCAATACTATCCTGCCGATCCTTGACTTTGGCGATGTCATTTACAAAATAGCCTCCAACACTCTACTCAGCAAATTGGATGCAGTCTATCACAGTGCCATGCATTTGGTCAACAATGCCCCATATACTGCCCACCACTGCAACCTGTATGCTCATGTTGGCTGGGCCTCGCTTCATATTCGTCGCCAAACCCACTGGCTCCAGGTCATCCATAAGTCTTTGGTAGGTAAAGCCCTGCCTTATCTCAGCTCACTGGTCACCATAGCAGCACCCACCTGTAGCACATGCTCCAGCAAGTATATTTCACTGGTCACCCCCAAAGCCAATTCCTCCTTTGGACACCTTTCCTTCCAGTTCTCTGCTGCCAATGACTGGAACGAACTGCAAAAATCACTGAAGCTGGAGACTCATATCTCCCTCACTAATTTTAAGCACCAGCTGTCAAGAGCAGCTCACAGATCACTGCACCTGTACATAGCCCATCTGTAAACAGCCCACCCAACTACCTCATCCCCATACTGTTATTTATTTTTTTGCTCCTTTGCACCCCAGTACACATTCATCTTCTGCACATCTATCACTCCAGTGTTTAAATTGCTAAATTGTAATTATTTCGCCACTATGGCCTATTTATTGCCTTACCTCATTTGCACACACTATATATAGACTTTATTTTCTATATTGTGTTATTGACTGTATGTTTGTTTATTCCATGTGTAACTCTGTTGTTGTTTGTGTCGCACTGCTATGCTTTATCTTGGCCAGGTCGCAGTTGTAAATGAGAACTTGTTCTCAACTAGCCTACCTGGTTAAATAAAGGTGAAATAAAATAAAATAATCATGGTAGTGTCCACATGAATGTAGAAGTGTTAAACAAACATATTGTCATGTACTGTCATGTTGTGTCTTGTCTCTGTCCTTTCCCTTCACCCTGTCTCCCTCTGCTGGTCGTTGTTAGGTTACCTTTTCTCCCCCGCTTTCCCCCAGCTGTTCCTTGTCTCCTCTGACTACCCATTCACCCCGTTTCCCACCTGTTCCCTTTTTCCCTCTGATTAGGTCCCTATATCTCTCTCTGTTTCTGTTCCTGTCCTTGTCGGATTCTTGTTTGTTGTGTTTCATGCCTGAGCCAGACTATCGTCATGTTTGCTGTAACCTTGTCCTGTCCTGTCGGAATCTGCCGGTCTATCTGAGCCTACCTATGTTTGGTTATTAAAGAAGCTCTGTTTAAGTTAGTTCGCTTTTGGGTCCTCATTCACTCACCATAACAGAAGAATCCGACCAAGAATGGACCCAGCGACTTCGGATCCTCTCCACTCAGCCGTCGGGATCCAGGGAGCGATGCTAGGCAGACACGAGCAGGAAGTGTCTGCTGCTCGACATGCCGTTGAGACCCTGGCCACCCAAGTCTCCAACCTCACAGAACAGGTTCACCATCTCCGCCTCGATCCACCGGCCACTTCCAGGGCTTTCGAATCTCCGGAGCCCAGAATCAATAACCCGCCGTGTTACTCTGGGGAGCCCACTGAATGCCGCTCGTTCCTCACCCAGTGTGATATTGTGTTTTCTCTCCAGCCCAACACTTACTCCAGGAGCACTGCTCGTGTCGCCTACGTCATATCTCTCCTTATTGGACGGGCTCGTGAGTGGGGCACGGCAATCTGGGAGGCAAGGGCTGAGTGTACTAACCAGTATCAGGACTTTAAGGAGGAGATGATACGGGTTTTTGATCGATCTGTTTTTGGGGAGGAGGCTTCCAAGGCCCTGTCTTCCCTATGTCAAGGCAATCGATCCATAACAGACTACTCTATTGAGTTTCGCACTCTTGCTGTCTCCAGTGGCTGGAACGAGCCGGCCTTGCTCGCTCGTCTTCTGGAGGGTTTCCGCGCAGAGGTAAAGGATGAGATTCTCTCCCGGGAGGTTCCTTCCAGCGTGGATTCCTTGATTGAACTCGCTATTCGCATTGAGCGACGGGTTGATCTTCGTCACCGAGCTCGTGGAAAGGAGCTCGCGCTCTCCGTCGCCTCCCTCTCCGCATCACTACCATCTTCCTCTGCCGGCTCGGGTGCTGAGCCCATGCAGCTGGGAGGTATCCGCATCTCGACTAAGGAGAGGGAACGGAGAATCACCAACCGCCTCTGTCTCTATTGCGGTTCCGCTGGTCATTTTGTCACTTCATGTCCAGTAAAAGGCCAGAGCTCGTCAGTAAGCGGAGGGCTACTGGTGAGCGCTACTACTCCTGTCTCTCCTTCAAGATCCTGCACTACCTTGTCGGTCCATCTACGCTGGACCGGTTCGTCAGCTTCCTGCAGTGCCTTAATAGACTCTGGGGCGGAGGGCTGTTTTATGGACGAGACCTGGGCTCGGGAACATGACATTCCTCTCAGACAGTTAAAGGAGCCCACGGCCTTGTTCGCCCTGGATGGTAGTCCTCTCCCCAGGATTCAGCGTGAGACGCTACCTTTAACCCTCACTGTTTCTGGTAATCATAGTGAAACCATTTATTTTTTAATTTTTCGTTCACCTTTTACACCTGTTGTTTTGGGCCATCCCTGGCTAGTTTGTCATAATCCTTCCATTAATTGGTCTAGTAATTCTATCCTCTCCTGGAACGTCTCTTGTCATGTGAAATGTTTAATGTCTGCTATCCCTCCTGTTTCCTCTGTCTCTTCTTCACAGGAGGAGCCTGGTGATTTGACAGGGGTGCCGGAGGAATATCACGATCTGCGCACGGTGTTCAGTCGGTCCAGGGCCACCTCTCTTCCTCCACACCGGTCGTATGATTGTAGTATTGATCTCCTTCCGGGAACCACCCCCCCCCGGGGTAGACTATACTCTCTGTCGGCTCCCGAACGTAAGGCTCTCGAAGATTATTTGTCTGTAGCTCTTGACGCCGGTACCATAGTCCCCTCCTCCTCTCCCGCCGGAGCGGGGGGTTTTTTTGTCAAGAAGAAGGACGGGTCTCTGCGCCCCTGCATAGATTATCGAGGGCTGAATGACATAACAGTGAAGAATCGTTATCCGCTTCCTCTTATGTCTTCAGCCTTCGAGATCCTGCAGGGAGCCAGGTTTTTCACTAAGTTGGACCTTCGTAACGCTTACCATCTCGTGCGCATCAGGGAGGGGGACGAGTGGAAGACGGCGTTTAACACTCCGTTGGGGCACTTTGAATACCGGGTTCTTCCTTTCGGCCTCGCTAACGCTCCAGCTGTCTTTCAGGCATTAGTCAATGATGTCCTGAGAGACATGCTGAACATCTTTGTTTTCGTTTACCTTGACGATATCCTGATTTTTTCACCGTCACTCCAGATTCATGTTCAGCACGTTCGACGTGTCCTCCAGCGCCTTTTAGAGAATTGTCTTTTTGTGAAGGCTGAGAAGTGCACTTTTCATGCCTCCTCCGTCACATTTCTCGGTTCTGTTATTTCCGCTGAAGGCATTAAGATGGATCCCGCTAAGGTCCAAGCTGTCATTGATTGGCCCGTCCCTAAGTCACGCGTCGAGCTGCAGCGCTTTCTCGGCTTCGCGAACTTCTATCGTCGTTTCATCCGTAATTTCGGTCAGGTGGCAGCTCCTCTCACAGCCCTTACTTCTGTCAAGACGTGCTTTAAGTGGTCCGTTTCCGCCCAGGGAGCTTTTGATCTCCTCAAGAATCGTTTTACATCCGCTCCTATCCTTGTTACACCTGACGTCTCTAGACAGTTCGTTGTCGAGGTTGACGCGTCAGAGGTGGGCGTGGGAGCCATCCTTTCTCAGCGCTCCCTCTCTGACGACAAGGTCCACCCATGCGCGTATTTTTCTCATCGCCTGTCGCCGTCGGAACGTAACTATGATGTGGGTAACCGCGAACTGCTCGCCATCCGGTTAGCCCTAGGCGAATGGCGACAGTGGTTGGAGGGGGCGACCGTTCCTTTTGTCGTTTGGACTGACCATAGGAACCTTGAGTACATCCGTTCTGCCAAACGACTTAATGCGCGTTGGGCGCTGTTTTTCGCTCGTTTCGAGTTCGTGATTTCTTATCGTCCGGGCTCTAAGAACACCAAGCCTGATGCTTTGTCTCGTCTCTTCAGTTCTTCAGTAGCCTCCACTGACCCCGAGGGGATTCTCCCTGAGGGGCGTGTTGTCGGGTTGACTGTCTGGGGAATTGAGAGGCAGGTAAAACAAGCGCTCACTCACACTCCGTCGCCGCGCGCTTGTCCTAGGAACCTTCTTTTCGTTCCCGTTCCTACTCGTCTGGCCGTTCTTCAGTGGGCTCACTCTGCCAAGTTAGCCGGCCACCCTGGCGTTCGGGGTACGCTTGCTTCCATTCGCCAGCGTTTTTGGTGGCCCACCCGGGAGCATGACACGCGTCGTTTCGTGGCTGCTTGTTCGGTCTGCACGCAGACTAAGTCCGGTAACTCTCCTCCTGCCGGCCGTCTCAGGCCGCTTCCTATTCCCTCTCGACCGTGGTCTCACATCGCCTTAGATTTTGTCACCGGACTGCCTTCGTCAGCGGGGAAGACTGTTATTCTTACGGTTGTCGATAGGTTCTCTAAGGCGGCTCATTTCATTCCCCTTGCTAAGCTTCCTTCTGCTAAAGAGACGGCACAAATCATCATCGAGAATGTTTTCAGAATTCATGGCCTTCCGTCAGACGTCGTTTCGGACAGAGGTCCGCAATTCACGTCTCAATTTTGGAGGGAGTTTTGCCGTTTGATTGGGGCTTCCGTCAGTCTCTCTTCCGGCTTTCACCCCCAGTCTAACGGTCAAGCAGAACGGGCCAATCAGACTATTGGTCGCATCTTACGCAGTCTTTCTTTTCGTAACCCTGCGTCTTGGTCAGAACAGCTCCCCTGGGCAGAATACGCCCACAACTCGCTTCCTTCGTCTGCGACCGGGCTATCTCCTTTTCAGAGTAGCCTCGGGTACCAGCCTCCGCTGTTCTCATCTCAGTTCGCCGAGTCCAGCGTCCCCTCCGCTCAGGCTTTTGTCCAACGTTGCGAGCGCACCTGGAAGAGGGTCAGGTCTGCACTTTGCCGTTATAGGACGCAGACTGTGAGGGCTGCTAATAAGCGTAGAACTAAGAGTCCTAGATATTGTCGCGGTCAGAGAGTTTGGCTCTCCACTCAGAACCTTCCCCTTAAGACGGCTTCTCGCAAGTTGACCCCGCGGTTCATTGGTCCGTTCCGTATTTCTCGGGTCATTAATCCTGTCGCAGTTCGACTTCTTCTTCCGCGATACCTTCGTCGCGTCCACCCGGTCTTCCATGTCTCCTGCATCAAGCCCGTCCTTCGCGCCCCCGCTCGTCTTCCCCCCCCCCCCCCCATCCTTGTCGAGGGCGCACCCATCTACAGGGTCCGTAGAATTTTGGACATGCGTCCTCGGGGCCGTGGTCACCAGTACCTCGTAGATTGGGAGGGGTACGGTCCTGAGGAGAGGAGTTGGGTTCCCTCTCGGGACGTGCTGGACCGTGCGCTGATCGAGGATTTCCTCCGTTGCCGCCAGGTTTCCTCCTCAAGTGCGCCAGGAGGCGCTCGGTGAGTGGGGGGGTACTGTCATGTACTGTCATGTTGTGTCTTGTCTCTGTCCTTTCCCTTCACCCTGTCTCCCTCTGCTGGTCGTTGTTAGGTTACCTTTTCTCCCCCGCTTTCCCCCAGCTGTTCCTTGTCTCCTCTGACTACCCATTCACCCCGTTTCCCACCTGTTCCCTTTTTCCCTCTGATTAGGTCCCTATATCTCTCTCTGTTTCTGTTCCTGTCCTTGTCGGATTCTTGTTTGTTGTGTTTCATGCCTGAGCCAGACTATCGTCATGTTTGCTGTAACCTTGTCCTGTCCTGTCGGAATCTGCCGGTCTATCTGAGCCTACCTATGTTTGGTTATTAAAGAAGCTCTGTTTAAGTTAGTTCGCTTTTGGGTCCTCATTCACTCACCATAACACATATTGTGTTCTTATTTACATTAAAAGTGACTCCAAAATGACACAATACATTATTTGCCATGAATTTCTACTGGGCACAAAATAATCTGAAACAACCAAAACAAACAGAAAATGCATCCAACAAATGTGTGGAGTCACAAGCTTGATGTAGTCATTCCATGCTGTGAATATGGGACCAAATACTTCCCTTTAACTACACATATGCGAATGTGTTTGGTTCCCTAAAATGGGGGCACTATGTACAAAAAGTGCTGTAATTTCTAAACGTTTCACACGATATGAATGAAAACATCCTCAAATTAAAGCTGAAGGTCTGCACCAGTATCCAGTTATGTGCACCAGTATTCAGTTATGTGCACCAGTATTCAGTTATGTGCACCAGTATTCAGTTATGTGCACCAGTATTCAGTTATGTGCACCAGTATTCAGTTATGTGCACCAGTATTCAGTTATGTGCACCAGTATTCAGTTATGTGCACCAGTATCCAGTTATGTGCACCAGTATTCAGTTATGTGCACCAGTATTCAGTTATGTGCACCAGTATTCAGTTATGTGCACCAGTATTCAGTTATGTGCACCAGTATTCAGTTATGTGCACCAGTATCCAGTTATGTGCACCAGTATTCAGTTATGTGCACCAGTATTCAGTTATGTGCACCAGTATTCAGTTATGTGCACCAGTATTCAGTTATGTGCACCAGTATCCAGTTATGTGCACCAGTATTCAGTTATGTGCACCATTATTCTGTTATGTGCACCAGTATTCAGTTATGTGCACCAGTATTCAGTTATGTGCACCAGTATTCAGTTATGTGCACCATTATTCAGTTATGTGCACCAGTATTCAGTTATGTGCACCAGTATTCAGTTATGTGCACCAGTATTCAGTTATATGCACCAGTATTCAGTTATGTGCACCAGTATTCAGTTATGTGCACCAGTATTCAGTTATGTGCACCAGTATTCAGTTATGTGCACCAGTATCCAGTTATGTGCACCAGTATTCAGTTATGTGCACCAGTATTCAGTTATGTGCACCAGTATTCAGTTATGTGCACCAGTATTCAGTTATGTGCACCAGTATTCAGTTATGTGCACCAGTATTCAGTTATGTGCACCATTATTCAGTTATGTGCACCAGTATTCTGTTATGTGCACCAGTATTATGTTATGTGCACCAGTATTCAGTTATGTGCACCAGTATTCAGTTATGTGCACCAGTATTCAGTTATGTGCACCATTATTCAGTTATGTGCACCAGTATTCTGTTATGTGCACCAGTATTCAGTTATGTGCACCAGTATTCAGTTATGTGCACCAGTATTCAGTTATGTGCACCAGTATTCAGTTATGTGCACCAGTATTCTGTTATGTGCACCAGTATTCAGTTATGTGCACCATTATTCTGTTATGTGCACCAGTATTCAGTTATGTGCACCAGTATTCAGTTATGTGCACCAGTATTCAGTTATGTGCACCAGTATTCAGTTATGTGCACCATTATTCAGTTATGTGCACCAGTATTCTGTTATGTGCACCAGTATTCAGTTATGTGCACCATTATTCAGTTATGTGCACCAGTATTCTGTTATGTGCACCAGTATTCAGTTATGTGCACCATTATTCAGTTATGTGCACCAGTATTCTGTTATGTGCACCAGTATTCAGTTATGTGCACCAGTATTCAGTTATGTGCACCAGTATTCAGTTATGTGCACCATTATTCAGTTATGTGCACCAGTATTCAGTTATGTGCACCAGTATTCTGTTATGTGCACCAGTATTCAGTTATGTGCACCAGTATTCAGTTATGTGCACCAGTATTCAGTTATGTGCACCAGTATTCTGTTATGTGCACCAGTATTCTGTTATGTGCACCAGTATTCAGTTATGTGCACCAGTATTCAGTTATGTGCACCAGTATTCAGTTATGTGCACCAGTATTCAGTTATGTGCACCAGTATTCTGTTATGTGCACCAGTATTCAGTTACTGCAGTTTCAAAACTGCAATCTGTTTTTTTTTGTAAAGGTTGTCCGTGCATCAGGTAATTTATCTAATTGCAGATTCACAACTCCAGTAACAAGCACTGTAAAAAGCCAGGTAGTTGATCTAATGGCAGATTCACAACTCCAGTAACAAGCACTGTAAAAAGCCAGGTAGTTGATCTAATGGCAGATTCACAACTCCAGTAACAAGCACTGTAAAAAGCCAGGTAGTTGATCTAATGGCAGATTCACAACTCCAGTAACAAGCACTGTAAAAAGCCAGGTAGTTGATCTAATGGCAGATTCACAACTCCAGTAACAAGCACTGTAAAAAGCCAGGTAGTTGATCTAATGGCAGATTCACAACTCCAGTAACAAGCACTGTAAAAAGCCAGGTAGTTGATCTAATGGCAGATTCACAACTCTAGTAACAAGCACTGTAAAAAGCCAGGTAGTTGATCTAATGGCAGATTCACAACTCCAGTAACAAGCACTGTAAAAAGCCAGGTAGTTGATCTAATGGCAGATTCACATCCCACAACAAGCATTGGCCTTCCTAATGTGAAACACATGCAGGGATCTGTCTGTTTGTAGTCCAACTGGATAATGTAGGAGGGGGGGGAGGCAGGACATTTGATTTGAAGAAGCCAAAAATAGACAACTTACCTTTTTCGATTATATAAACTTAGATCACAGTCAAACTCTGTCTGCAAAGAGAAGAAAACAATCATGATATGTTTTAGTAAAGCTTCTGAAAAGGCAACAAGTTTATGTTAAAAATACAAAACAAGTTTTTTTTTTAATCAGGAGAATGTATTATGACAAGGAAGATATATTTTAGTGTGAGGGTGTGAAACAGTACTGTACAAGCTAATGCGAGTGAATATAGACTGTATGAACGTAAAAACATCTTTAGAGCCTGTATATCAGCAGTATTCCCCACTGGCAGGGCATCTCTCTGAGTCAGTATACATTCATCTGTGAAAGTGAGTATCCTTCTGTATGAATCAGTGGGGAGAGTGTAGGAAGCTGCCAAGTGAACTAAATCCAGTGTGATCTACTATCTTCCAGTGCTTCTTTCTGATGGTCAAAATTAAGCCATGCCTACGTCCCAAATGGCACCCTATTCTCTATATAGTGCCCAGAACTCTCTGGTCAAAAGTAGTGTACTATATAGAGCATATGATGCCATTTGGGAAGCACCCCATGCCACCAGGATAGAAGAAATGGGAAATACAGCTGGTCCCAAATTGCACCCTATTCCCTATGTAGTGCCGTCGTTGTACTAAACATAGTCATCAGTAATTGGTTCGTCTCTAACCAATCAGAGTATCAAAAGACACATTTTCAAACCGCCGCTTTACCCACATGTGTTCTGGCTCTGGCCCAACCCATCGGTTTCTGGACCAATCAGACGGCCCTGAATGTGTCCACATTCGGTGGAGGAACGGAGACGCACTCATTGATGAGAAGAAACTAACGTGGTGTTGCGTTTGGCTGGAGCAAGGAGTCTAGGTAGCCAGGAAAAGGATAGGGTTCCTTTGGGAGGCAGCCCTGGCTCTGTTTCTATACCAACTAGGCAACCTACTTCACAATAACAGACAGCTTTACTGAGCCAGGACAAACAGAGGGACCCTCCAGTCAGGAAAGTAACAAGTGTTTTCACAAAAAGGTTAACTGGTTTTAAAGAGATGAACTGTGGTTTACCTGTAAGAGACCTCCTTCTCCAAAGTGTAGCACCTTGAGGATTGTGTCTGACTGTATGAACGCTGTGAAGACAGAGGAATAATACTTCAAATGAGTCAGGAGTTACATGTCACTTCCATTTGGACAATAACTACTAGCTCCCCGGAAGAAACCTGGTCTCAAAGCATTTCGTATTATTCTGTATGTAAATACGATATGTTACGTTATGATAGTATGATATGTTTAATTTCGGATGGCATGTGTTAAATTGTGGATGTCCATCACCCATTTCGTATTACATTACAAATTTACAAAAGATATGATGAAACGGTTAGGGGAAAGGTTAGCTAACATGCTAAGTAGTTGCAAAGTAGCAACAACAAAAAAAATGTGTAAGTAGTTGAAAAGTTTCTAATGAACTAAAATGCTAACGTTGTTCGTGAGGAGATTCAAACTCGCAACGTTTGGGTTGCTAGATGTTTGCGTTAAGTAACCATCGGTCTTATGTAACATATCATACTAATTTAGCGTATATTTATGTTTACTATGTTACGTCTAATCTAGGAGACCAGGCTGCTGGAGATGGATCTGAATCAGACATGCAGGCAGTGTCCCAAGTGGCACCCTGTTCCATTACAGTACACTACTTCTGACCAGGGGAGCAGAGACCAGGGGAGCAGAGACCATGGGAGCAGAGACCAGGGGAGCAGACACCAGGGGACCAGACACCAGGGGACCGGAGACCAGGGGACCAGAGACCAGGGGACCAGAGGACCAGAGACCAGGGAAGCAGAGACCAGGGGACCAGAGACCAGGGGACCAGAGACCAGCGGACCAGAGACCAGGGGAGCAGAGACCAGGGGGCCAGAGACCAGGGGACCAGAGACCAGGGGAGCAGAGACCAGGGGAGCAGAGACCAGGGGAGCAGAGACCAGGGGACCAGAGACCAGGGGACCAGAGACCAGGGGACCAGGGGACCAGAGACCAGGGGAGCAGAGACCAGGGGACCAGACACCTATGGGCCCTAGTCTAAAGTAATGTACCATAAGGGAATAAATAGGATGCCACTGCCATTTGGGCCACACTAGCCTGAGTTCCACGGTGAATTGGACAGTAACTAGTATCTCCCTGGAAATGGATCAGATTCAGAAATTCAGACATGATTAACCCTTCAGTCACAAAGAGCTGTGAGGAAAGAAGGAATGATGAAAGCCCGTTGACAGAATTTCCTCTTCACATCAACATAACCTGATCAGAATTTTAGACCAACATTCAGCATGGTTTTCATGTCATCATTCAGCATGGTTTTCATGTCATCATTCAGCATGGTTTTCATGTCATCATTCAGCATGGTTTTCATGTCATCATTCAGCATGGTTTTCATGTTATCATTCAGCATGGTTTGCATGTCATCATATAAACTCAGCAAAAAAAAGAAATGTCCCTTTTTCCGGACCCTGTCTTTCAAAGATAATTCCTAAAAAACAAAATAACATCACAGATCTTCATTGTTAAGGGTTTAAACACTGTTTCCCATGCGTGTTCAATGAACCATAAACAATTAATGAACATGCACCTGTGGAACGGTCGTTAAGACACTAACAGTTTACGGACGGTAGGCAATTAAGGTCACAATTATGAAAACTTAAAGGACACTAAAGAGGCCTTTCTACTGACTCTGAAAAACCAAAAGTTTTGACATAAGACTGAGTTTTTACTAGGATTAAACATCTGGAATTGTGAAAACTGAGTTTAAATGTATTTGGCTAAGGTGTAAACTTCCGATATCCACGTGGGTGATTGAAAGATGAACTGAGGTCGGTGGTGGTAATGCACCTTATTATGAAAGTCAGTTGCCAATCGCCATATAAAGTCCAAAGAAGAAAAAGAAGCCTGGAAGGAGGAGAGATGACTAGAAATTATTCGGTTGACCGTTTTATGTGTGGATTAATTGTCGGAGTAGAGGATCTTGTGCATTTCAGGTAAAATAACAACCCAATGTTTATATCCCAGGACAAACGTGCTAGCAACAGCAAGACAATGAACTCACTCTCAGACCTAAGCCCAGCCTCAGACCTAAGCCCAGCCTCAGACCTAAGCCCAGCCTCAGACTTAAGTCCAGCCTCAGACCTAAGCCCAGCCTCAGACCTAAGTCCAGCCTCAGACCTAAGTCCAGCCTCAGACCTAAGTCCAGTCTCAGACCTAAGTCCAGTCTCAGACCTAAGCCCAGCCTCAGACCTCAGCCCAGCCTCAGACCTAAGTCCAGCCTCAGACCTAAGCCCAGCCTCAGACCTAAGCCCAGCCTCAGACCTAAGTCCAGCCTCAGACCTCAGCCCAGCCTCAGACATAAGCCCAGCCTCAGGCCTCAGACCTCAGCCCAGCCTCAGACCTAAGTCCAGCCTCAGACCTCAGCCCAGCCTCAGACCTCAGCCCAGCCTCAGACCTCAGCCCAGCCTCAGACCTCAGCCCAGCCTCAGACCTCAGCCCAGCCTCAGACCTAAGCCCAGCCTCAGACCTCAGCCCAGGTTCAGACCTCAGCCCAGCCTCAGACCTCAGCCCCGCCTCAGACCTCAGCCCCGCCTCAGACCTCAGCCCCGCCTCAGACCTCAGCCCCGCCTCAGACCTCAGCCCCGCCTCAGACCTCAGCCCCGCCTCAGACCTCAGCCCCGCCTCAGACCTCAGCCCCGCCTCAGACCTCAGCCCAGCCTCAGACCTCAGCCCAGCCTCAGACCTCAGCCCAGCCTCAGACCTCAGCCCAGCCTCAGACCTAAGCCCAGCCTCAGACCTAAGCCCAGCCTCAGACCTAAGCCCAGCCAATGGTTTACATTATTCAAATCAAGAACAGAAACAGCGCAGCATTCATAGTGACGTAAGAGACCTCTCAGAAGGAACAACAACAATCATCAGGTCTGTGTCTGGGAAGAAACATCTACAGGCCAAGACATTAAGTTCTGTTCTAGTGTACAGACTGCAGAGGAACAACCCAGGCTACGGAGCCCAGAGATCTCTGACAGGGCTATGACAGCCTACTCATTACAGTAATACTGAGGAGTTATTAACCACATTAGGCCCTACGTTGACAATAACGTTAAAAAATAAATAGCTATTGCTATTTAATGACAGTTCAATGACAAATTCAACAATGAGGAAATGAATTGTTAGATGAAACCAGTTAGGACTGAGATGCTCTGCCCTATGCAGCTGCTTCCCTAACTCAACATGACTCACTGCTGTTGTTATCCTGACAGGACACACACAGTGACGAGGGCAAGGAACACGCCCCTTAACCAGTGGCGTGATACACCTGTGTGCATCACGCAATACAGTGAATCACACCCATATGCCTAAACAACGCATCTTAAATGAATTACTAACTGGTATTCAGTAGATACAAGACTTTCTCTCTTCCCGTCAGAGGCATCACAATATTTTGTTTGTTTTTTCACCTATGCAACACTACTAGCCACCTACCAATGTCAGGAAGTTAGCTTTAGCCCAGATAGGTTCTCAATCTCACATCCTCATAACAAGCTTACGAAGATGCCGTTTCAGGCTATCATTCAGCACATGCACTCAATCATGCGATTATTGTGGATAGTCAGGTTCGAATATATATATATATTTTTAAACGTTTACATGCTTTGCAAGAAGACTGATTTCCCTAATCATCCTGTTTCCATGGACACATCTAAATATCAGGTTGATGGGACTTTCTGTTTATAAATGCAGAAAATCTCCAATCAAAATAAAACATTCTACTGTACCAGCGGATATATATCGTTTTTGATGTAAAAACTATGTATATGATGCATTCTTTCAGCTTTTCCAAACTAACTTCACTCGCGCATAAGAGGGAGGCTTGCGCTACCCAGTGCTGTCAAACGCACAGATCAAATACACCGCTGGAGCGACGATTAAGCCGTTCACATGGCGAAATGCTTCTCAGAAAAGCAGGTGTTTTAATCAGCTTACTTCGATTATGACCTCACAATGATTAAGATAAGCAGAGTGAACATGACTAATGCCATAATCGACCTACTGCCATAACCGAATGCCATAATCGACCTACTGCCATAAATCAGTTTAATATCGAATTACACTATATATACACACACCAAAGTATGTGGACACCCCTTCAAATTAGTGGATTTGGCTATTTCAGCCACACCATGGAATCGCCATAGACAAACATTGGCAGTAGAATGGCCCGTACTGAAGAGCTCAGTGACTTTCAACGTGGCACCGCCATAGGATGCCACCTTTCCAACAAGTCAGTTTGTCAAATTTGTTCTCTGCTAGAACTCAGCCGGTCAACTATAAGCGCTGTTATTGTGAAGTGGAAACGTCTAGGAGCAACAAAGGCTCAGCCTCGAAGTAGTAGGCCACACAAGTTCACAACAAATCAAATCAAATGTTATTTATAAAGCCCTTCTTACATCAGCTGATACCTCAAAGTGCTGTACAGAAACCCAGCCTGAAACCCCCAAACAGCAAGCAATGCAGGTGTAGAAGCACGGTGGCTAGGAAAAACTCCCTAGAAAGGCCAAAACCTAGGAAGAAACCTAGAGAGGAACCAGGCTATGTGGGGTGGCCTAAAACCCCCAAACAGCAAGCAATGCAGGTGTAGAAGCACAAAAAAGAACAGCAGAATGCTGAAACGCATCAACATACAAAAATCTGTCCTCAGTTGCTAAACTCACTACCGCGTTCCAAACTGCCTCTGGAAGCAACACTCACTACCGCGTTCCAAACTGCCTCTGGAAGCAACACTCACTACTGTGTTCCAAACTGCCTCTGGAAGCAACACTCACTACTGCGTTCCAAACTGCCTCTGGAAGCAACACTCACTACCGTGTTCCAAACTGCCTCTGGAAGCAACACTCACTACCGTGTTCCAAACTGCCTCTGGAAGCAACACTCACTACTGCGTTCCAAACTGCCTCTGGAAGCAACACTCACTACCGTGTTCCAAACTGCCTCTGGAAGCAACACTCACTACCGTGTTCCAAACTGCCTCTGGAAGCAACACTCACTACCGTGTTCCAAACTGCCTCTGGAAGCAACGTCAACATAAGAACTGTTAGTCTGGAGCTTCATGAAATGGGTTTCCATGGCAGAGCAGCCGCACACAAGCCTAAGATCACCATGTGCAATCCAAGCGTCGGCTGGAGTGGTGTAAAGCTCGCCGCCATTGGACTCTGGAGCAGTGGAAACACGTTCTCTGGAGTGATGAATCACAGATCACCATCTAGCTTGTCTAACAATCTTAGCTGGCAAGGTTGGTCGACTTTAGAAAAGCAAGCAATAACTAAATAAGACTCACATTCCTTTCAATCTTTTATCCAGATTTGAGGAGAGATGCATATTTAGTTTCTTGAAGAAGAAAAAAAACAGAAACGCCAGACAGGAAGGAGACAAGAGGTATGCTTAGATATGCAGAAAAATATCTTGGTTCTAGATTACAGGAAAACGCTGTTTCAGCTGTGGGAAAAATGGCCATGCCCCCCTCTAGACCACCCCGCACAGACCACCCCTCACAGACCACCCCTCACAGACCACCCCTCACAGCTCACTTTGTGCCTCCTCAGATTTGTTAGGGTGCATGTCGCCATTGCTTTCCATGATGTCATGGTTATGGTTCTTAATGAATGCTGATGGCCCAAACATAAACGTAGTGTCCTCTGATGACAACCTGAACTCAACTATTTTCTATGCCTCATCTGAACAATCTGACTTTTAAAATCCACCAACCAAACTAGCAAGATGATATATTCATTTTTTCCTGACAGTTTTGATGCCAAGGGACGCGGGGCCGGATCTTTTACACAGAAACGTCTGTAGAATCCAAACGGTTAAAGCTACAAACTATTAAAAGCCCTCTTAAAGCCGAGACTCACAATGTTTTGCTCTTTGACCCTCACAAGCTATACCAGAGTCGTTAGAAGGAGTTCTCCTCCTCCACGAGAACCATTTTCTACCTTGTGAGGAGAACTCCTTCTAACGACCCTTTTTCCGGACCCTGTCTTTCATAGATAATTCCTAAAAATCAAAATAACATCACAGATCTTCATTGTTAAGGGTTTAAACACTGTTTCCCATGCTTGTTCAATGAACCATAAACAATTAATGAGAATTAAGGAAGGAGTTAATTAAGGAGTTCTCCTCCTCCACGAGAGCCATTTTCTCCAAGATCCACGATTCGTACAGGGTTTAATGTTCTAATTCAATTGTTAAATGCTTTATTGACAAATAACACTGTCATAAATGTCATTAATGTAAGGAAAGGAGGGTAGTGTTCAATGTCACACGAACTGTGTTTTTGATTCAACTCATTATATTGAATGTAGGCTACCTATTCTGTGTGTGTTAAGTGTGTTTAAAATAGCCTTGGCTGAGAAGGTAGGCTTACCGGAAGTGGTGTAGGACTAGTGGAGGGTAAACGCAAGTAAACGGCATTCACCCACCTTTTTCAGAAAAATGCATTGAAAGTATAGGGGAGCGTATAGGAAGTTTACCAACCTATTTTAATGTTTTTACTGCTACACACGGGCTAACGGTAGGCCTGTTTTAAGTTCCTGGTAATACACACTGTTGCCTAGTCTAGTAAATTGACTTTGTGTGTTAGGGTGACCGTCCTTAACACACAAGGTCAAGTTTCAGCCCCATTTCAGGAGTCCTGACTTTTCAGGCTACAAGAAAAAAAGGTAAATTTGTCAGCAAGACGTATTCATTAATGAAGGTCTAATCAATGGCAATAATTTGAAGTGATTGTTTGACAATCAGATGAAAATATCATGACTGGTTGTGTTCATGCCCCATT
Organism: Oncorhynchus mykiss; assembly: GCF_013265735.2. Taxonomy (NCBI): domain Eukaryota; kingdom Metazoa; phylum Chordata; class Actinopteri; order Salmoniformes; family Salmonidae; genus Oncorhynchus; species Oncorhynchus mykiss. Next base: position 1,864,064 of record NC_048565.1, on the reverse strand, counting down.
AAAAAGACAATACATTTTCACTGTTTAAATTACTATTCCAATGTTGTGCCCTCAATACAGAGCCCCCCCCCCCCCACGCTCAATACAGAGGCCCCCCCCACGCTCAATACAGAGGCCCCCCCCACGCTCAATACAGAGCCTCTCCCACCCCCCCACGCTCAATACAGAGCCCCCCCCACCCCCTCCACGCTCAATACAGAGCCCCCCCCCACGCTCAATACAGAGCCCCCCCACGCTCAATACAGAGCCCCCCCCACGCTCAATACAGAGCCCCCCCCACGCTCAATACAGAGCCCCCCCCACACTCAATACAGAGCCCCCCCACGCTCAATACAGAGCCCCCCCCACGCTCAATACAGAGCCCCCCCCACGCTCAATACAGAGCCCCCCCACGCTCAATACAGAGCCCCCCCCCACGCTCAATACAGAGGCCCCCCCACGCTCGATACAGAGCCCCCCCACCTCCCCCACGCTCAATACAGAGCCCCCCCATGCTCAATGAAGAGTCCCCCCCCGCGCTCAATACAGAGCCCCCCCACGCTCAATACAGAGCCCCCCCCCACCCTCAATACAGAGCTCCCCCCCACCCTCAATACAGAGCCCCCCCCCCCTCAATACAGCTCTCCACTACAGCAGCTTGCTCTCCAATACAGAAGCTTTCTCTCCGCTACAGCAGCTTGCTCTCCGCTACAGCAGCTTGCTCTCCGCTACAGCAGCTTGCTCTCCGCTACAGCAGCTTGCTCTCCACTACAGCAGCTTGCTCTCCACTACAGCAGCTTGCTCTCCTCTACAGCAGCTTGCTCTCCTCTACAGCAGCTTGCTCTCCGCTTGCTCTCCACTACAGCAGCTTGCTCTCCTCTACAGCAGCTTGCTCTCCTCTACAGCAGCTTGCTCTCCACTACAGCAGCTTGCTCTCCGCTACAGCAGCTTGTTCTCTGCTTGCTCTCCACTACAGCAACTTTCTCTCCGCTACAGCAGCTTGCTCTCTGCTACAGCAGCTTCCTCTCCACTACAGTAGCTTGCTCTCCACTACAGCAGCTTGCTCTCCACTAAAGCAGCTTGCTCTCTGCTTGCTCTCCACTACAGCAGCTTTCTCTCCGCTACAGCAGCTTGCTCTCCACTACAGTAGCTTGCGTTTGAGAAGTGAGTAAGCTCAAGGTTAGCTGCTCGCTAGCTGATTTAGCTAAAGAGCCAGAAGATAACTTATAGAATATTGATGACACATTGTTTCAAATTTGTGATCATTATCTACAATAACTAGCTAATTAACTAAGTTATCTTGATAATTTGTTTGACTGATAACTTGAGTTTGATGTCAGCTTAGTAGTTACAGTAGCTATTTCTACCTAACGACTTTAACTAGGTAAACTAACAACCGTAGTTAGCTATAGTTTTATACTAGCAAATTTTCGGGTTCATTGTCACCCAACTGATAACATTATCTACCGATAAACTATTTGGAAAAGATACATTTGCTAGCCACCAAGCTAGTTCAACATGTTGTCTTAACTTCTCAAGCTAGCTGGCAAAACATCAGGGTGTCCTTTCTGACGTTACCGGCTGGCTAAGTCATGTGAAGTCAAGCCAGGGGCTATTTGGAATTGTTCAGTCGTTGCCATCTGGTCATCTCTAATCTTAACTAACCGTCACACATGGTTTACCTAGCTAGTTAGTTTAGTTATCAAGCTAGCTTACTTAAGTTAGCTACTGTGTAGCTTACTTACTGTGTAGCTTACCTACTGTGTCCTAACCCATAAGGTTAGAGGTAGTAAAACAGATGACATTAACTAAGTTAGCAAGCAAATGTTTATTTTCGGTGTTGAGTTGGCAAGTTCATTGTAGCTAACCAACTACTGTAGGTAACCAACTACTGTAGGTAACCAGCTACTGTAGGTAACCAGCTACTGTAGATAACCAACTACTGTAGGCAACCAGCTACTGTAGGCAACCAGCTACTGTAGGTAACCAGCTACTGTAGGTAACCAGCTACTGTAGGTCACCAGCTACCCATAAAGCAGCTACTGTAGGTAACCAGCTACTGTAGGTAACCAGCTACCCATAAAACAGCTACTGTAGGTAACCGGCTACTGTAGTTAACAAGCTACTGTAGGTAACCAACTACTGTAGGTAACCAGCTACTGTAGGTAACCAGCTACTGTAGGTAACCAACTACTGTAGTTAACTAGCTATTGTGGGTAACCAGCTACTGTAGGTAACCAACTACTGTAGGTAACCAACTACTGTAGGTAACCAACTACTGTAGGTTACCAACTACTGTAGGTAACCAGCTACTGTAGGTAACCAGCTACTGTAGGTAACCAACTACTGTAGGTAAACAGCTACTGTAGGTACCAGCTACTGTAGGTAACCAGCTACTGTAGGTAACCAGCTACTGTGGGTAACTAACTACTGTAGGTAACCAGCTACTGTAGGTAACCAACTACTGTAGGTAACCAAAAACTACTGTAGGTAACCAGCTACTGTAGTTAACTAGCTATTGTGGGTAACCAGCTATTGTGGGTAACCAGCTACTGTAGGTAACCAGCTACTGTAGGTAAACAGCTACTGTAGGTAACCAGCTACTGTAGGTAACCAGCTACTGTAGGTAACCAGCTACTGTATGTAAACAGCTACTGTATGTAAACAGCTACTGTAGGTAACCAGCTACTGTAGGTAACCAGCTACTGTGGGTAACCAACTACTGTAGGTAACCAGCTACTGTAGGTAACCAACTACTGTAGGTAACCAGCTACAGTAGGTAACCAGCTACTGTAGGTAACCAGCTACTGTAGGTAACCAGCTACCAATAAAGCAGCTACTGTAGGTAACCAGCTACTGTAGGTAACCAACTACTGTAGGTAACCAACTACTGTAGGTAACCAGCTACCCATAAAGCAGCTACTGTAGGTAACCAGCTACTGTAGGTAACCAGCTACTGTAGTTAACCAGCTACTGTAGGTAACCAACTACTGTAGGTAAACAGCTACTGTATGTAACCAGCTACTGTAGGTAACCAGCTACTGTAGATATCCAACTACTGTAGATAACCAACTACTGTAGGTAACCAGCTACAGTAGGTAACCAGCTACTGTAGGTAACCAGCTACTGTAGGTAACCAGCTACCAATAAAGCAGCTACTGTAGGTAACCAGCTACTGTAGGTAACCAACTACTGTAGGTAACCAACTACTGTAGGTAACCAGCTACCCATAAAGCAGCTACTGTAGGTAACCAGCTACTGTAGGTAACCAGCTACTGTAGTTAACCAGCTACTGTAGGTAACCAACTACTGTAGGTAAACAGCTACTGTATGTAACCAGCTACTGTAGGTAACCAGCTACTGTAGATATCCAACTACTGTAGATAACCAACTACTGTAGGTAACCAGCTACTGTAGGTAACCAGCTACTGTAGGTAACCAGCTACTGTAGGTCACCAGCTACCCATAAAGCAGCTACTGTAGGCAACCAGCTACTGTAGGTAACCAGCTACTGTAGGTAACCAGCTACTGTAGGTAACCAGCTACTGTAGGTCACCAGCTACCCATAAAGCAGCTACTGTAGGCAACCAGCTACTGTAGGTAACCAGCTACTGTAGTTAACCAGCTACTGTAGGTAACCAGCTACTGTAGGTCACCAGCTACCCATAAAGCAGCTACTGTAGGCAACCAGCTACTGTAGGTAACCAGCTACTGTAGGTAACCAGCTACTGTAGGTCACCAGCTACCCATAAAGCAGCTACTGTAGGCAACCAGCTACTGTAGGTAACCAGCTACTGTAGGTAACCAGCTACTGTAGTTAACCAGCTACTGTAGGTAACCAACTACTGTAGGTAACCAGCTACTGTAGGTAACCAATTACTGTAGGTAACCAGCTACCCATAAAGCAGCTACTGTAGGTAACCAGCTACTGTAGGTAACCAGCTATTGTAGGTAACCAGCTACTGTAGGTAACCAGCTACTGTAGGTAACCAGCTACTGTGGTTAACCAGCTACTGTAGGTAACCAGCTACCCATAAAGCAGCTACAGTAGGTAACCAGCTACTGTAGGTAACCAGCTACCCATAAAACAGCTACTGTAGGTAACCAGCTACTGTAGGTAACCAATTACTGTAGGTAACCAGCTACCCATAAAGCAGCTACTGTAGGTAACCAGCTACTGTAGGTAACCAGCTATTGTAGGTAACCAGCTACTGTAGGTAACCAGCTACTGTAGGTAACCAGCTACTGTGGTTAACCAGCTACTGTAGGTAACCAGCTACCCATAAAGCAGCTACAGTAGGTAACCAGCTACTGTAGGTAACCAACTACTGTAGGTAACCAACTACTGTAGGTAACCAGCTACCCATAAAGCAATATACCACCAGAGACGGTGTAAATAAAACATAAATTACCTAACCAAAGAAGTTATCTAGCGACACAGAGGTAAGTAGTGGCACCCTTGCTAGCAACCAAGCGAGAGTAAAATCTATAAGATGTTTGTTCACGCCAGGAATAAAAAATAATGTTTGTTCACCTTGTTTGTTCGCCTGCGCCGTGTGTATAAAAGTAATAAATAAAACCCGCAGCAATCCTACGCATGACAATTTAGTTTTTGTTGATGAGTGAAGAAAACTCTGTGCTCTTTCCCGGCTCGCCATGCTGCTGTGTGTCTCGGTATCCGTGTGAAGGGGCAACTGCTTGCATGCACATATAAACACTGCTACAGGAGACAGAAAGATCTCTCTACTTGCTAGTGAACTCGAGAAAGCCCCTACTGGAAGTCTGTCAGACAGCAGTGCAGTGCATATAATAATTATTGTAATTTCTTAAACTCCTGTAGCACTTTTCATAATATAAATCTCCAAGTGCTTCATAAGCAAATAACAAACAAACAAAATACAGCTGCGAGAAGCAATGAACGGGGTTCACAGGATGACAAAAAGTACACAAGATCAGTTGGATAACAAAGCAAGTACTCTATCATGTGGGAACTTATTCCTTTATGTTCGATCATGAGTCTAAATACAACATCTGGAGTGAATCTGAAGTATGGTTCATGAGAAAAATTTGATTTTGAGCGTAAGTGTTACATATGCAAATCATTTGTTTGAATAGTTTCCTTGTTTTTTTTTAGATATCAATAGCAATACCAAGTTAATCTTAGGCACGTCCATGATAGCGATGTCAAGTTTCAAGTTGAAAGGCCACTGTGGAGTGAATTTACAGTGGTTTAAAATACACATGTAAAATCAGATTTTTGATTTGTCAATAACTTAGCCATCTTTTGACCAATCCCTCAGTTTTTCTCAAACTAAGTTTAGATATGGGCCGACATTCCATTGGTGTCATTTGGACTTATGTTTCATGAGAAGAAGATTTGAAGTATTTTTTAGCACATTAGCATATGTGCTAATATGTATATACTGGTATAGTGTGGCCATCTTTGAATGCATCAACTTTATTTTCTCAAAGTCTTTAGGGACTATTGTGATGAGTCCAAAAAACAAATTTGGAGTGAATCAAGGTGGTGCAGCCTGCCCCTGGACGTCCTCCTGCAGGCTTGGGAAAAGCCTCAGATTTCTCAGCCGTTCCCGTGGACGCCCACGACTTCCGGGAGGTTTTCAACAAGGCCGGCGCCACATCTCTTCCTCCGCATCGACCCTACGACTGCGCCATTGACCTCCTCCCGGGTACTACACAGCCTCGGGGACGGCTTTATTCCTTGTCTGGTCCAGAGACCAAGACCATGGATGGGTACATTGAGAACTCTATGGCTGCAGGGTTTATTCCTCCTTCGTCCTGTCTGGCAGCTATACTCGTCTGGAGCATCGAGATCCTGGTCCGCAAGGCGCAGTGTTCCCAGCCGTTTAACCAGGCCCGGCTAACCAGTTGTTTGTCCCAGATTCTGCTCGGCCCCCAGTCCTGGAATGGGCTTATTCCTCTAATCTTATCTGCCATCACGACTCCTGATGGGTCATGGTTTTCCTCTGACAACGGTTTTGGTGGCCCACCATACTTCCTGACGCCTCCACATTTGTAGCTTCCTGCATTGTGTGTGCGCTGAATAGGACTCTGCGGCAGGTCTCCTTCAACCACTCCCTTTTCCTCACCACCCCTGGTCCCATATATCACTGGACTTTGTCACTGGTCTCCCTCCGTCCAATGGCAACAGCACCATCCTTACGGTAGTGGATAGGTTTTATAAAGCCGCCCATTTCATTCGCCTTCCAAAGTTACCCTTAGGCAAGGAGACGGCTCAGCTCATGGTCTTCCGGATCCATGGACTTTCAGTCAACATGGTCTCCCATTGTGATCCTCAGTTCTTATCCCGGTTCTGGAAGACGTTCTGCACCCTCAATTGGTCATTGGCCAGCCTGTCCATCGGGTTTCATGCCCAATCTAACGCCCATTCAGAGCATGCCAATCAGGACCTGGAGACGACTCTTTGTTGCCTCGTCTCTGCCAACCCCACCACATGGAGCCAGCAACTCATGTGGGTGGAGTATGCCTGCAACACCCTTCCCTGCTCGGCCACTGGTCTCTTGCCCTGTGTTCCTTGGGTTACCATCCTCACTCTTCCCCGAGCAAGAGGAAGAAATCAGCATACCCTCGGCCCAAATGTTCGTCCGCCGCTGTCGGCGTACCTGGTAGAGAGCCAGGTCCGCTCTTTTTAAGACCACCTCCAGGTATCGGCGACAGGCAGAGGATATGGCTCTCCACTCGGGATCTGCCCAATGGGGGGAGTTCCGTAAACCTTCCCTCCGCTTTATTGGCTCTTTCCCCATCTCTAAAGTCCTTAGCCCCACTTGTTGTTCGCCTTCTGTTGCCCCGCACCCTCTGTATACATCCCACTTTCCATGTGTCTACGATTAAACCTCTGTCTCACAGAGCTGACCCTGAGCCTACCTGCCGTTCTGTCCCTGATTGACTCTGCCTTGGATTATGAACCTCTGCCTGACCTTGACCTGCCCTTTACATGACCCTATGTTATAATAAATATTCTGATAATTGAACCATCCGCCTCCCCCTGGGTCATATCCTGAGTTGTGATAATTACAGAATGATTCATAAAAAAAGAAGCAGTCCAGCTGGCTTTTCATGCTCTCCCACTTTTCTGCATTAAAGTCAACACGCTCTAGTTGAGTCATTTTTACACATGACAAATAAATCACACCGCGGCATCCCTGTGATTCCCATTTGTCCTATAATTTGGTAGTGGTACTCTTGATTAGGTTTGAGAGCGTAGGTACCATCAGCTCTTTGACGGAGGTATTTACAACCCCTGACTCGGTCTGGGCACTTTATTGCTCTGGACTTTCCTGTCAGGAGATGTGCCTAAATGGGGGGGCATGAGGGTTGACAACAAAGCTACATGGGAACACTTTGTGCCCAGTGACTTCGGTGTACAGTGCTGCTGCAACCGTCTCAAGCTCCAGGCCTCTCTTCATCGGCTTGGTCTGCACGGTCTTTTTCTTCTGCATGCTGGTGGCAAGGCTGTCAGTCTGCTACCCTGGAGCACACCCTCTTAAAAGAAGATGAAGTTGGGTTCGAGTCTAGGCTCTGTCGCAGCCGGCAGCGACCGGGAGGCCCACTAGGCGGCGCACATTTGGCCCAGCGTCGTCCGGGTTAGGGAGGGTTTGGCCGGCAGGGCTATCCTCGTCTCATCGCGCACTAGTGACTCCTGTGGCGGGCCGGGCGCAGTGCACGCTGACCAGGTCTCTAGGTGTACGGTGTTTCCTCCGACACATTGGTACAGCTGGCTCCCGGGTTGGATGGGCATTGTGTCAAGAAGCAGTGCAGCTCAATTGGGTTGTGTTTCGGAGGACACATGGCTCTCGATCTTCGCCTCTACGGAGTCCGTACAGGAGTTGCAGCGATGAGACAAGACTGTAACTACTAACAATTGGACACCACGAAATTGGGGAGAAAGAAGGAGTGAAAAAGGGAAAAAAGGAGGATGAAGAAAAGTACTGGGAGCAGACGCCATGTTGTTGTTGTTGCTCTGCTGTCTTCTCCTTGTCCAGTGCCTCTGCTTCAGACCGGGAGAACATAATTGAGTGACAATCAATTCCAGATGAGGAAACATAAACCAGATATGGTTTGTGGGTTAGCATGCTGGCCAACTTCCAGCCACACATTCTTAAGAAGTAGCCTTATCTTCCTAACATAGTAGGTCCTGTCTTTGCCTCAATCTGACATTGAAGCAGTGACCTTCTGCACAACAGGGAGGGGCACTATTCCTAGTTCTCAGGAAGGCTGTAGTGATGCACGAATACACTATACTCGTCAATTTGGTTGTCACTCAACTTTTCTCATTGACTGCAATGTCTCGACATAAGCATCAGTAGGTTGACACTCATCTTCTCGTTGTCCAGTGCCTCTACTTCAGACTGGGAGATCATATCACTGTTAGAATACATCTCATTCAGAAATGTAGGGAAAGAGCTGTTTGGGAACTCATCAGCCGGGTTGGAGGAGGAGGAGGAGGAGGAGAGGAGGAGGAGGGGAGGAGGAGGAGGGGGAGGGGAGGGGGAGGGGAGGAGGAGGAAGAGGAGGAGGAGGAGGAGGGGGGGAGGAGGAGGAGGTGGAGAAGGGGAGGAGGAGGAGGAGGGGAAGGGGAGGAGGAGGAGGAGGGTGAGGAGGCTGAGGAGGAGGAGGAGGAGGAGGAGGAGGAGGAGGAGGAAGGGGGGAGGAGGAGGGGGGGGGGTGCTCTGTATTCTCCAATAGTGGGAGCTGCAAAATAACATTTATTACAAAGCACCAACAGCTTGTTTAAATCATTTGGTGTATTTTTCCAGAAAGGAGCACCCCCAGTTAGAAGAAGAGCAGATACGCTCTAAAGGAGGAGGAGGGGGAGGAGAGGAGGAGGAGGAGGAGGAGGGGGAGGGGAGGAGGAGGAAGAGGAGGAGGAGGAGGAAATGGACTTGTTAAAGAAGAAGAAACTAAAATCATTCAGGAAACTGTTAACGTCAGAGTCAGTAAATAGCAGCAGCATCTCCAAAAAACTGGCTTTACTTATGATCACTCTAATTACTTGTGCACATTTTTTTTTTTTTGAGTACCAAATCATAAATCATCCCCACGGACAACTGTCCCCTTGACATACAAGAGAGTAAATAGGCAGATTCAGCTAATGAAAAGAGCTGGCTTTCAGATTTCATATGGACTTACAAAGTGTTAACACTTCATTCAATTCCTGGGTGGACTTTTATGTGTGACAGGCCAGGCCAGTTGTCTGTTCGGCCTCATAGGGACAACATCACAGACAACAGACCATTATAACCCCAGGAGAGATGTTCCCCAAAATCTTTGTAATACTAGATAGCATAGAGTTAAAGACGGAGAAACCAAGCTCACTGCTACTGCAAAGCCAAAACTTCTTCCAACTACAAGACTAAATTCTCTGATAATATGTGGTCCACTTGGCTCACTTATATTTGCTCTCTACACAGGATCCATTTCTGACAGAGAAATATTTAAACAATGTAACGTCACAGAGTTACCGCAAAGTCTGCTTTGTTGTGGCTACCTTAAGAGAGGTGATGGGCTCATGGCAAACAAAGGTTTTCTCATTGAGAAAGATGTGGAGGAAATTGGCCTTCGATTAAACATTCCTCCCGTTTAGTCCAACCTACCAAAACCAGAACCAGATGTGGAGATAACAAAGGATGCACGTGGAATGGGCAACAGCCCAAATTAAGAAGTTTAAAAATAGCATCTGTCAAGATCCTTGATTCCAGATGAGGAAACATAAACCAGATGGTTTGTGGGTTAGCATGCTGACCAACTTCCAGCCACACATTCTTAAGAAGTAGCCTTATCTTCCTAACATAGTAGGTCCTGTCTAGTTCTCAGGAAGGCTGTAGTGATGCACGAATACGCTATACTCGTCAATTTGGTTGTCACTCAACTTTTCTCATTGACTGCAATGTATCGACATAAGCATCAATAGGTTGACACTCACCTTTCCCCATTGACTGCAATCAGGGCCTAAAATTAACACCCGCCACCCACCAAATGCAGGTACATTTTGGCATTGGTGGGTAAGATTTCTATTTCACGTTGGCGGGTGGTCAGGCAATAAGGCACCTTGGAGGTTTGTGGTATATGGTCAATATACCATGGCTAAGGGCTGTGTCCAAGCACTCTGCATGCCTAAGGATAGCCCTTAGCCATGGTATATTCTCCATTTACCACACCCCCTCAGGACTTATTGCTTTAATGTCCCAGCTCGCGTGACACGCAGCAACACTGCCTGGCCGGGGAGTTGTGTGCACGACAGTTGAAGTGACAAAGATTCATTTTTAGAAGTGCTGTGCACAGGCATAAAATTGGATCTAATTTACTCAAAAGTGAGACTTTATCTTTGTGTTTATTGTCACGACTCCTACTCCTACCGAAGGTGGCTCCCCTTCCCGTTTGGGTGGCGCTCGGTGGTTGTCGTCACCGGCCTACTAGCTGCCACTGATCTTTTCCTCCCCTCTGAACTCTCTGAACTCTCTGTCTCCTGCGTCTGACTCCTTCCTCCACTACACCCCGGGCATTACATTTCTTGGTTATTTACATAGTTTTGTTCACAGCCTAGGTTGCTTTTCAATGTTTGAGTTTGATTCCACTGCTAGGGAAGACACATCCCCTGCTAGATTCTCTATCTCACAGGCAACCACACGGTCACCGAGGACCCTCGCTGTCACGGTAACCTCCCGCCCCTGCTAGATTCTCTATCTCACAGGCAGCCACACTGTCACTGAGGACTAGGGCTGCTCGAGTGCCCTCGCTGTCACGGTAACCTCCTGCCCTTAAAGTGGCACATTAACATTTGTGTCTCATCTGTGATATCGGATATTAAATATTGGATATTAAAGCACTAATGGCCGAGAGGATGTGGTACGGTATATGGCCAATATACCATGGCTAAGGGCTTTATCCAGGCAGTACTCCATGAAGCATCGTGCCTAAGAACAGCCCTTAGCCGGGTTTCTTCCAGACGTGACTCTTGGCATTCAGGCCAAACAGTTCGATCTTGGTTTCATCAGACCTGAGAATCTGCAGAGATGGTTTTCCTTCTGGAAGGTTCATTCCTCTCCACAGAGGAACTCTGGAGCTCTGTCAGAGTGACCATCGGTGTCAGGATTTGGCCAGGGTTGTTCCGGTTTTTGGTCACTAGATGCCCCCATTGTGCTTTTTGACCTTTTGTTTTCCCTTGATCCCCATTATTATTTGCACCTGTGCCTCGTTTCCCCTGATTGTATTTAAACCCTTAGTTTTCCTCAGTTCTTTGCTCTGTGTTTGTATGTTAGCACCCAGCCCTAGTATTCTGTGAACTCTTTTTGATCCCGGTGGACTCTCTTGTGGAATTCTGTTTTTGTTCTTGTTGATTTATTTTTGAGGTTTTGGAGTTACATGTTTTCCTGAAGGACTTCTCTTTTTTTTTCTTCATTAAATACACCGTCTCAAGTACTGCTGTGTCTGCCTCATCTTCTGGGTTCTGCCGACTATTCGTGGCTCAGTAGGTTAAGTGACTGTTTCTCACTCCGGAGACCCGGGTTCGTAACCAGGTCCTGACAGAAACACAGAGCCAAAAATGAACCCAGAGGCAGCCAGTTCCCAGGACCTTGTTGCCATGCTGTCCCACCACCAGGAGACTGTCCAACGCCACGAAGCCGCCCTGGTTCAGCAAGAGGCCTTAATGGCTAGACATTCTCATCTTCTGTCGGAGATGCTGACTTCCATAAAGCAGATATCTGATCGACTTACCCCGGCAACAGTTCCCGTCCCAGTACCTCAGATTCACGTACCCATGGCAGTTAATCCCCTGGCTGAACCTCGTCTTCCACCTCCCCAACGGTTCTCAGGTGATCCAAGTGCTTGTAAAGGGTTTCTCACCCAATGTTCTCTCTCCTTCGAGCTGCAACCCTCTTCGTTCCCCACCGACCGGTCTAAGATCGCATATATCATCACCCTGCTGTCGGGAAAAGCCCTGGCCTGGGCTACTGCTGTGTGGGATGCCCATAATTCCTGCTGTGCCAGCTACTCTGCCTTTGCTGAGGAATTCAAACGAGTGGTTCAAGGCCCAAGCAGTGGTCCTGACTCAGCCAAACAGCTCCTGACTCTCCACCAAGGTCGGCGCAGCGTGACGGACTATGCCATCCAGTTCCGCACGGTAGCAGCAGCGAGTGGCTGGAACAACGAGGCGCTCACGGTGTGCTTTCTGAAAGGCCTTTCCGACACCATCCAAGATGAACTGGCCACTCGGGAACCACCGGACAATCTCGAGTCCCTGATCAAGTTGGCCTCACGCATTGACCAGCGTCTGAGAGAGAGAGAACTCAACCGTAGACCTCTAGCCCCTATCAGTCCCAGCTCCGAGTCCCCACCTTTATCCTCGCTGGCTCCACCGGAACCCATGCAGATCGGACGTATCTCCCAGGCTGAGAGAGACCGCCGGATGAGGGAGCGACGCTGTCTATATTGTGGCAAACCGGGCCATTTCCGTTCCACGTGTCCCGGGCTCCAGGGAAACGCTCTGTCCCGTACAGACCGGGGGGAACTGTAACGGGAAACATAACCTCCTCCCATCCGTCCAACTCCCGTCTGCTCATTCCAGTCACCCTTTCCTGGGACAACCACAAGCTTCACCTTCAAGCCTTGGTAGACTCTGGAGCCGCAGGTAACTTCATGGATGGTGTCTGGGCGAAGGAGAATGGCGTTCCCTCTGAACCTCTAAGTGACCCCATGAGGGTTACTACATTGGATGGAAGCCCTTTGGGATCTGGACTTGTCACTCATGTCACTACCTCCTTGCGACTTTCAGTTTCACAACACCAGGAATTGATGAACTTTCATTTGATCTCCTGTTCCGAGTTCCCTCTCGTCCTTGGATACCCCTGGCTTCACAGCCATAACCCTCACATCGACTGGTCTGTGGGCACTATCAAGCAGTGGGGTCCTACGTGCCAAGCTACTTGTATTTTCTCGAATTCCCCGAGTTCTACTCCCGAGTCTTTAGAATCCATCGACCTGACCCGAGTTCCCGAGTGTTACCATGACCTCAAACTGGTATTTAGCAAACAGAGGGCCACCATGCTACCACCCCATAGACCTTATGATTGCCCCATCGAACTGTTTCCGGGCACTTGCCCCCCCAGGGGTCGGATCTTTTCCCTATCTCCACCCGAACGAGCTGCTATGGATACCTACATCAAGGACGCTCTGGAAGCAGGCCTCATGCGTCCATCCACCTCCCCAGCGGGAGCAGGGTTTTTCTTTGTGGCCAAGAAAGACGGTGGCTTACGTCCTTGCATCGACTACCGGGGACTCAATGCCATAACCGTCCGTAACCGTTACCCGCTACCCCTTATGGCCACAGCCTTCGAGCTGCTCCAGGAAGCAGTTGTTTTCACTAAGCTTGACCTGCGGAACGCATACCATCTTGTGCGGATCAGACCTGGTGACGAGTGGAAGACCGCTTTCAACACGCCTACTGGTCACTATGAATACTTGGTGATGCCCTTCGGCCTGACCAACGCCCCAGCGGTGTTCCAAGCGCTCATAAACAATGTGCTTAGGGATATGCTTAACATATTTGTGTTCGTTTACTTGGATGACATCCTCATCTTTTCGAGCTCTCTTCAAGAACACACAAAGCATGTCAGACAAGTACTCAAACGCCTCCTAGACAGCCATCTGTACGTTAAGCCGGAAAAATGTGAATTCCATTCATCCCGAGTACAATTCCTGGGATTTGTAGTGGAACCCGGTCGAGTCCAAATGGACCCCAGGAAGGTAGGGGCGGTAGCGGATTTGCCCACCCCCAAATCTGTTAAGGAAGTTCAGCGTTTCCTGGGCTTCACAAACTTTTACCGCAAGTTCATCAAGAACTTCAGCTTGGTGGCAGCCCCTCTCTCAGCTTTAACCAAGGGTGGCAATGCAAGGTTTTTGTGGGGAAGAGAAGCTGAGACGGCCTTCCAAGGACTCAAGCAGCGCGTCCTCTCTGCTCCCATCCTGATACTACCGACTACGGATGAACCGTTTGTGGTGGAGGTAGACGCCTCAGAGGTTGGTGTTGGAGCTGTCCTGTCTCAGAGGGGTGAAGACAAGAAGCTTCATCCGTGCGCTTTCTTCTCACACCGGCTTACCCCGGCTGAGAGGAACTACGATGTGGGGGATCGTGAACTCCTAGCGGTTAAGATGGCATTGAAGGAATGGAGACACTGGCTCGAGGGGGCTTCTCACCCGTTTCAAGTGCTCACGGACCACAAAAATCTGGAGTATATCCAGCAGGCGAAGCGGTTGAACTCTAGACAAGCTAGATGGTCTCTTTTCTTCAATCGATTCCAGTTTATCCTCACCTATCGGCCCGGGTCGAAGAATCTCAAACCGGATGCTCTGTCCCGAGTCTACGCTCCTGCCATTCGAGATGACACGGACATGCCTGTCCTTCCTGCTGCTAATATCGTGGCTCCGATCTCGTGGAAATTGAGGATACCGTGAGACGAGCTCAAGCTTTCGAACCGGACCCGAAAGGAGGCCCTGCCAATCGGTTGTTTGTCCCCAAGGCAGTGAGGACTCAGGTCCTTCTGTGGGGGCACTCCTCTCGCCTTACCTGTCATCCGGGTGTAGGTCGCACCTTGGAGTTCATCCAGCGTAAGTTCTGGTGGCCTACCATAAGAGAAGACGTTGCCACTTTCGTCAATGCCTGCCCTGTGTGCTGCCAGGGCAAATCTTCTCACCTCCGCCCTCAAGGACTCCTTCACCCTTTACCTGTTCCCCACAGACCCTGGTCCCATATCTCGTTGGACTTTATTACTGGCCTTCCTCCATCCCATGGCAATACTACTATCCTAGTCATAATCGACAGGTTTTCTAAGGCGGCCAGGTTCGTCCCTCTGACTAAGTTACCTTCTGCCAAGGAAACTGCTGAGTTGGTAATTAATCATGTGTTCCGAGTCTTCGGCATTCCTCAAGATATGGTTTCTGACAGAGGTCCCCAGTTCGCCTCAAGGTTTTGGAAGGCCTTCTGCCAACTCATGGGGGCTTCTGCCAGTCTATCTTCAGGGTACCATCCGGAGTCCAACGGTCAAACAGAGAGGATGAATCAAGAGCTGGAAACCACCCTCCGATGTATGACTCGTAACAACCCGTCCACATGGTCGTCCTTCATTGTTTGGGCCGAATACGCGCACAACACCTTGCGCTCCTCCTCCACTGGTATGTCCCCGCACGAGTGTCAGTTTGGCTATGCCCCTCCATTGTTCCCGGACCAGGAGGCAGAAGTCAGAGTGCCTTCAGCCTTGAAGTTCGTCAGACGCTGTCGGATTATGTGGAGGAAGACCCGTCTTAATCTAATGCGTTCCTCACAGAGGTACCAACAACAAGCCAACAGACGTCGCCGTCCCGGGCCTACCCTGCGCCCCGGCCAGAGAGTCTGGCTCTCCACAAGAGACTTACCACTACGGGTGGAGTCTCGCAAGCTGTCCCAAAAATACATCGGTCCCTTTAAGGTTGCCAGGAGAGTTAACCCAGTTTCTTATCGCCTACACTTACCCAGATCCCTTAAGATTAATCCCACGTTTCACATTTCCTTATTAAAACCTGTTGTTTTTTCTCCCCTTGTTCCGGCAGACAGACCTCCCCCTCCGCCTCGTGTCATTGGAGGCCAGCCGGCTTATACCGTCCATCGGATACTGGATTCCCGCCGGGTGCAGCGGTCCTGGCAGTATCTGGTGGACTGGGAAGGCTACGGTCCCGAGGAGCGCTCCTGGGTTCCTGCCAAAGACATACTGGACCCTGACCTCATTCGTCGGTTCAGGGCCCTCCACCCCGAGAGAGCTGGTAGGAACGTCAGGAGCCGTTCCTAGGGGGGGGATTCTGTAAGGATTTGGCCAGGGTTGTTCCGGTTTTTGGTCACTAGATGCCCCCATTGTGCTTTTTGACCTTTTGTTTTCCCTTGATCCCCATTATTATTTGCACCTGTGCCTCATTTCCCCTGATTGTATTTAAACCCTTAGTTTTCCTCAGTTCTTTGCTCTGTGTTTGTATGTTAGCACCCAGCCCTAGTATTATGTGAACTCTTTTTGATCCCGGTGGACTCTCTTGTGGAATTCTGTTTTTGTTCTTGTTGATTTATTTTTGAGGTTTTGGAGTTACATGTTTTCCTGAAGGACTTCTCTTTTTTTTTCTTCATTGAATACACCGTCTCAAGTACTGCTGTGTCTGCCTCATCTTCAGGGGTCTGCCGACTATTCGTGGCTCAGTAGGTTAAGTGACTGTTTCTCACTCCGGAGACCCGGGTTCGTAACCAGGTCCTGACAATCGGATTCTTGGTCACCTCCTTGACCAAGGCCCTTCTCCCCCGATTGCTCAGTTTGGCCGGGCGGCCAGCTCTAGGAAGTCTTGGTGGTTCCAAACTTCTTCCTTTTATGAATGATTGAAGGTCCCCAATAACACAGTGGCTTCAATGCTGCAGAAATGTTTTGGTACCCTTCCCCAGATCTGTGCTTCGACACAATCCTGTCTCAAAGCTCTACGGACAATTCCTTCAACCTCATGGCTTGGTTTTTGCTCTGACATGCACTGTCAAATGTGGGACCTTATATAGACAGGGACACTATATAGCACCTTTTTGGTTCCAGGTAGAACCATTTTAGAGTCTATATAGCACCTTTTTGGTTCCAGGTAGAACCATTTTAGATTCTAGATAGCACCTTTTTGGTTCCATGTAGAACCATTTTAGAGTCTATATAGCACCTTTTTGGTTCCAGGTAGAACCATTTTAGAGTGTATATAGCACCTTTTTGGTTCCATGTAGAACCATTTTAGATTCTAGATAGCACCTTTTTGGTTCCATGTAGAACCATTTTAGATTCTAGATAGCACCTTTTTGGTTCCAGGTGAGACACTATTAGATTGGTCAACAGTAGGGATGTTTGTTGTCGTTTTGTTGTCATTCACTTGTGAAATACTGCACCAAACATCTTAGTTAGATGTAAAATTGTGTGACTAAGACCTCTGCAAAAATGTCAAAATATATATTCTGCACAATGGCTTAGGAGCAACAGACTGGCTGTCAAAGACTGACTATCCTGGATGCCTTGTTCCCCTATAGCCATCACCCACAGCTCCTTGTCTCGTACAGCCATCACCCACAGCTCCTTGTCCCGTATAGCCATCACCCACAGCCCCTTGTTCCCCTATAGCCATCACCCACAGCTCCTTGTCCCGTACAGCCATCACCCACAGCCCCTTGTCCCATACAGCCATCACCCACAGCCCCTTGTCCCGTACAGCTATCACCCACAGCCTCTTGTCCCGTACAGCCATCACCCACAGCCCCAAACATGTCCCTCTGCCGGAAAAACAGTGTTTGATGAGGTACCTGGACTGATTTAATGTTTGATGAGGTACCTGGACTGATTTAATGTTTGATGAGGTACCTGGACTGGCTTAGTGTTTGATGGGGTACCTGGACTGGCTTAGTGTTTGATGGGGTACCTGAACTGGCTTAGTGTTTGTATCTTTTAATGAGGATCACTGGATCCCATTTTTGTCTGTCTGCACACTGACTGTATTTCTGATTCAGGTCCTGGACGAATTGATTCCTTAATATGTTACTGCTTCAGGACACTATGCAAGATGCCAAGCAGTACCTACAACTTCCTCTAGAGAGCAGTGATGTAATGCATTATTTTCTAAGTCCCCATCAACTGTACAAACAGTATAGTACATACTTCCTGTACATTTTAATTTCGTTACATTTCTGTGTGATAATAGTCGTTTTTATCCATGTGACGACATTGAAATATGAACGTCTTGATTCTGTAGAATATAATCACAGGATTAAACCTCCCTCTCTTCTTCTTCTGAATATTGCATGCTGTATATATGTTCAGGGTTTCATTTCCTGTATGTACAGTAGGAAAACATAATGTTCGTTGAGGTGTCATAGTATGCAGAGATATTCAATTGTCAGCCGTTCCCACTTCCTCATTGGCTGATATGGCTTCTACTTGGAGATACAATAACAGTAAATGAATAGATGACAGACACGGCTATAAACCTGTCTCCGATATAATCGCATAATTTACACAGACCCACCGCGGAACTTCGTGTGAAAAGGTGTTCAAAGGTCGATTTTGTCAACGAGCTCAATGTAACCCACAGACTTGTGGAAACAAGACGATCCCAATAATTTAGGTAGTAAACGATGCCCCGTCTGGTATGTTCTATTGAACTGTCCGGGACTCGTTTCCCTGTTTACTACTGAAAGATATTTGACTTTTTTAAGTCAAATACGAAATTAAACTGCTGTATACTGGTCTCAAACATATTAGCATAACTAGGCTACACAGAACCATGGCGGTAAAATGTGAGGCTTTTTTGACGGTATTAAACCGTGTCCCAGTCCAACATGCCTAGCTCTTCCCTCTGGCGCGTGGTTTACGGAGTGCTCTCCGCAATAAGATCTCGTATCGTCCTATTCCGCCGGACAGGGTTCTCTCGTCACACCTGTGCTAATGGAAAACACGGTTAATAAACTGTCCAATAGGATGGCTGTAGAACCAATAGGTCTTGATCCACTATTAGTGGTAATATGCTCTAAATTACCTAAAACATATTAAACATATACATTTGTATAAGTGCTAGTATAGGTGCTCTATTCTATGTACATCAAGAGGAGGGCATGTACAAGAAATGCAGTCTATAATCTAGATCTTCACAATAATTAATCATGAAGTCCTCCCTGGGATATAAATTCAGCAGCGTAAACGGAGGACAGCCCCACCACAGACCCTAAACAGTAGTACAATAACAACGTTAGGGAAATAGCTTCCAATTTATATTGCCATGTTTAGTCTATATATGGATGCAACGTGCTGTATATCCCTTCTAGGAAGCAGCAGGGACGTTACCAGGACCTGGCTTTCGGGGATAGTCCCGAATGATTTTGGGTCAATAAAGAATATGTTGCGCTGCTGCGATGGTGTAACGCCTTGATCACACCGATAGTGTTTTTGCGGAAAAAATAGCAGGAGGCATCATCTGGACATGTGTGCAACAAAAGTTCAACATTCATCAAAATGTGTCGCTGCTTCCTGTTATAAATGGTTGTCTCTACCTTCTTGCCCTTTGTGCAAGTTGTCTGTGCCCAATAATGTTTGTACCATGTTTTGTGCTGCTACCATGTTGTGATGCTACCATGTTGTGTTTTGCTACCATGTTGTGTTGCTACCATGCTGTGTTGCTACCATGTTGTGTTGCTACCATGTTGTGTTGCTACCATGTTGTGATGCTACCATGTTGTGTTGCTACCATGTTGTGTTGCTACCATGTTGTGTTGCTACCATGCTGTGTTGCTACCATGTTGTGTTGCTACCATGCTGTGATGCTACCATGTTGTGTTGCTACCATGTTGTGCTGCTACCATGTTGTGTTGCTACCATGTTGTGTTGCTACCATGTTGTGATGCTACCATGTTGTGTTGCTACCATGTTGTGATGCTACCATGTTGTGTTTCTACCATGTTGTGATGCTACCATGTTGTGATGCTACCATGTTGTGATGCTACCATGTTGTGTTGCTACCATGTTGTGATTCTACCATGTTGTGATGCTACCATGCTGTGATGCTACCATGTTGTGTTTCTACCATGTTGTGTTTCTACCATGTTGTGATGCTACCATGTTGTGATGCTACCATGTTGTGATTCTACCATGTTGTGTTGTCATGTGTTTCTGCCATGCTGTGTTGTTGTCTTAGCTCTCTCTTTATGTAGTGTTGTCTCTTGTCATGATGTGTGTTTTGTCCTATATTTTTATTTGATTTATTTTTAATCCCAGTCCCCGTCCCTGCAGGAGGCCTTTTTGGTAGGCCGTCATTGTAAATAATAATGTGTTCTTAACTGGCTTGCCTCATTAAATAAAGGTTAAAATAAAACATCTTCTGATACCATTTCTATCAAGCCGTCTGCACATAAAGCTTGTCGCATACGTTCGATAAATCCAACCTAGGCACCACACAGGACACACTGCAACTGCCTCTGCAACGTAGGCACCACACAGGACACACTGCAACTGCCTCTGCAACGTAGGCACCACACAGGACACGCTGCAACTGCCTCCGCAACGTAGGCACCACACAGGACACGCTGCAACTGCCTCCGCAACGTAGGCACCACACAGGACACACTGCAACTGCCTCCGCAACGTAGGCACCACACAGGACACACTGCAACTCCCTCGCAACGTAGGCACCACACAGGACACACTGCAACTGCCTCCGTAACGTAGGCACCACACAGAACACACTGCAACTGCCTCCGCAACGTAGGCACCACACAGAACACACTGCAACTGCCTCCGCAACGTAGGCACCACACAGGACACACTGCAACTCCCTCGCAACGTAGGCACCACACAGGACACACTGCAACTGCCTCCGCAACGTAGGCACCACACAGAACACACTGCAACTGCCTCCGCAACGTAGGCACCACACAGGACACACTGCAACTCCCTCGCAACGTAGGCACCACACAGGACACACTGCAACTGCCTCCGCAACGTAGGCACCACACAGAACACACTGCAACTGCCTCCGCAACGTAGGCACCACACAGAACACACTGCAACTGCCTCCTTCACTCGTTGTGTTGATTTCATCATGTCCATTTGGTGATGTTTTTTTCACTATTGAATCATATTGCAAATGCACGTGCATTGTTGTGCAACTGGTAACCCAAAAATAAAAATATGGTTGTAAATGCATTTACCGGGACTCCTATTGTCCATGCCCGCTATGGGAGTACCCTACTAAGGCCCTCTATCCATGGGGGCCGTCCTGAGTGCTTTATGGACAGTTTAAAATATTCTGATGGATACGCATTGTTTTCATGATTTCATTATGTCCATTTGTTTATGTTTTCTTACTTTTGCAAAGTCACTGTGCATTTGCAATATGGTTCAATGGGCAGGTACCATCACGAATTTGTCATGCTATAAAAATCCTGCAGGAATGTGAAATTGACTGGCCCGATGAACTCGGGATGGCTGGGCAGTGATTCTGGTTCATCTCAATCGCTCGTTAGGGTTGATTTCAGAATGTCATTTTGGTGATGGTACCTCACTGTTTAAACATATTGCAAATGGACAAGAGTCCATCAGTCAATTAGATATCATTCTGACACCAAACTGATACAAACTGACACCAAACCCACTTTTTCCAACTCGTTTAGTAGCCAACTATTACATACTTCAGAGCTGGCCCAAAATTCACAACGCCTTCGGTTCAAACCATAAAAAAAACATAAAACACGTAGTTACGTTCTAGCTGTGGGTCCATTTCTTATGTTATGTGTAGGCCTAGCTGAGGCGACCCCGAATCCCAAGTTTCGGCTCGATAGGTCATTTGGTGTCCGAGCAAAACCCTAATTGGTGCTGAAAATCCACTTTTTTCCATGCCTTGCTACGGGGTCCTTGAATGAGCTATCGGACAGAAACGTTGGGGTCCGTCTCTATGGGCCGAGCCGGTTTCAATGCACCTAGTCTTGCGTCTCTGAGACTTTTCTAAATGTCGTCATTTTTGTAATGGTCAAAATGAATTGAAGTCATTGCAAATGTACGAGGCTGTTTCTCGGTCCGAGAACCTTCTAGAGCCACCTAACTCACCACGCACTATCGACATGAGGTCTAGAACAGGATTCTAAAGTTTCGGAACTCTAGGTCTGACGGTTCTTTAAAAGTTCCAACAAGGTTAACTAATGCAGGCAGTGTATGTCTCTACGCACCCCAATGGGTCCCTCCTTCCAAGCTGTGTGTGTGAGTGATTTAGTTTTCCTTTGAAATTTTATGGGAAAAATGACTGATTTACAGTTCATGGGGGTTGCCTAATCACATATATTAAGTTTTGGACAGATCTGACTTTTTTAACCCTTCGAAACAGCCCCTGAGACACCAATTATGGCACTTCCGGTTGGCACAGGAAGCTATAAGTCAACACACATCCTCATTGGGGTATGCTCTTACAGAATCCTGAGTTTTAAGTCTTTACGTTAAGAACTGACTGATTTACACAGGGTTGAATGCACTATGTCTATCAAACTGCAGGCAGGGTATGGGTATACACTTTTAGGGTGATTTTAACCACTTCCGGTTGCTCCAGGAAGCTTAGAATCGACACAGGTAGACCTCATAGTGGCCTGATGGACTGTTATTGAAGACAGGTTCATAAAGCATTCATAACCCACATAGGCCTGAGGTTGAAATTAGGGGTGCAGGCAATGTATTCCTATGGGGAGAGGAGTTATTGTAATCTGTGAGATCAAAAAACCCTGGTTTACTGTTAAGGGTTAATGCCACACGGTCAAGGTTCGGCTTGCAAAGATCGGGGGGACCTTAGGAACATTCCTGTGGTTGAATTGTCCTTCTAAACCTAACGGTTCCGCCGCTGTCACCCAAAAGCAAATGATGTTGTGGTGCAGGCTTCATTTTGGGCCTACTTTTCTAATGGTCGCTGCGCTTAGACCGAGCGAGCTACGGTCAAGCGGGATATCTCGTTGAACTCGGCACGGCCTAGAGATTATGGTAATGCCATTGCCTGCTCTCTGTGTCTTTAAGCACCACACTTTGTCACTCTATCCTTGCTGTGTGTGTGTGTGAGAGCTTTTCTTTGACATCTGTTGGGAGAAATGACTGACTTACAGTTTATGGGGGTTGCCTAATCACACATATGAAGTTTTGAAAAGATCCTTTTTAAAAAGACCTTTTTAACCCTTGGGAACTGCCACTATGACACCATTTAAGGCACTTCCGGTTGGCACAGGAAGCTATAAATAAACTCATATCCTGATTGGGGTATACCTTTACATAATCCTGAGTTTTAAGTCTTTACGTTAAGAGAGAGTTATTTACGGAGAGTTATTTACGGAGGGTTTAGTATGTGTTTGTTATTTCAGAAAATCATAGAAAATCACAGAAATCTCGCAGAGCTCCACAGCACACTTTAAAAAGATTCGTATGAACACCCTGCAACTGGATCTGTAACTGTTGAAGAAGAAAAAAACACCTATCATTGAACATCCCCAATTTGTCATTGTACGATTTCTCTTAAATGATGATAGATAAATGGCTGGTTCTTTTTTTATTCCTTGACTTTGACGTGAAGTGGAAAAATAATTTCTCTATTTCCATTTTGGACCTTTAATCCCAGAGAAATGGCCATAACTCAAAAACCGTTGAGGCCTAGACGCCATCTTGTTCGGGGCCAACTGCCCATTATGCCAAACCTACGCTCACCAAGTTTCGGCTTCTAAATATTTTCCATTTTCGAGTTAAGGCCCCGTCGTGATTCGTGATGTTTTGTACAATTGCCATATGATTTAGCGGAAAAATTGACCAAAATTTGATTATTTTATAAAACGGAAACCGAATGTCCGACAAAGTTCATTTGATGACTTCCCGGTAGGTCCGGCCCTACCGCACGGCCCGACGCCGACCGCGAATTTTAGAAACGTTTTCGGACGTCTAGTAAGGGACCGTACATTTCCAATATGGACTTTCTCACTAACTATAAACGAAATGTCAAAATGTTCCCTTAAGGTATGTAAGAATACTGTTCATTGACTACCCTCCAAGCTCATCATTAAGCTTAAGGCCCTGGGTCTGAACCCTGCCCTGTGCAATTGGGTCCTGGACTTCCTGACGGGCCGCCCCCAGGTTGTGAAGGTGGGAAACAACATCTCCACCTGATGCTGATCCTCAACACTGGGGCCCCACAAGGGTGCATGCTCAGCCCCCTCCCCTACTCCCTGTTCACCCACAACTGCGTGGCCACGCCTCCAACTCAATCATGAAGTTTGCAGCACCACAACAGTAGTAGGCCTGATTACCAACAACGACGAGATGGCCTACAGGAGGAGGTGAGGGCTCTCGGAGTGTGGTGTCAGGAAAATAACCTCTCACTCAACGTCAACAAAACAAAGGAGATGATCGTGGACTTCAGGAAACAGCAGAGGGAGAACCCCCTATCCACGTCGACGGGACAGCAGTGGAGAAGGTGGAAAGTTTGAAGTTCCTCGGCGTACACATCACGGACAAACTGAAATGGTTCACCCACACAGACAGTGTGGCGAAGAAGGCACAACAGCGGCTCTTCAACCTCAGGAGGCTGAAGATATTTGGCTTGTCACCTAAAACCCTCACAAACTTTTACAGATGCAAAATTGAGAGCATTCTATCGGGCTGTATCACCGCCTGGTACGGCAATTGCACCACCCACAACCGCAGGGCTCTCCAGAGGGTGGAGAAACTACCTGCCCTCTAGCACACCTACAGCACCCGATGTCACAGGAAGGCCAAAAAGATCATCAAGGACCACAACCACCCGAGCCACAGCTTCTATCTCAAGGCCATCAGACTGTTAAATAGCCATCACTAACACAGAGAGACTGAAAAACAGCTTCTATCTCAAGGCCATCAGACTGAAGAACAGCTTCTATCTCAAGGCCATCAGACTGAAAAACAGCTTATATCCCAAGGCCATCAGACTGTTAAATAGCCATCACTAACACAGAGAGACTGAAAAACAGCTTCTATCTCAAGGCCATCAGACTGTTAAACAGCCATGACTAGCACAGAGACGCTGGTGCCAACATACACAGACTTGAAATCATTGGCCACTAATAAATGGATCACTAGTCACTTTAATAAGGTCACTTTAAGAATGTTTACGTATCTCACATTACTCTTCTCATATGTTGTATTTTATACCATTGCATGCTCATCCATATATTTATATTTATATGTACAGTGCCTTGCGAAAGTATTCGGCCCCCTTGAACTTTGCAACCTTTTGCCACATTTCAGGCTTCAAACATAAAGATATAAAACTGTATTTTTTTGTGAAGAATCAACAACAAGTGGGACACAATCATGAAGTGGAACGACATTTATTGGATATTTAAAACTTTTTTAACAAATCAAAAACTGAAAAATTGGGCGTGCAAAATTATTCAGCCCCCTTAAGTTAATACTTTGTAGCGCCACCTTTTGCTGCGATTACAGCTGTAAGTCGCTTGGGGTATGTCTCTATCAGTTTTGCACATCGAGAGACTGAAATTTTTTCCCATTCCTCCTTGCAAAACACCTCGAGCTCAGTGAGGTTGAATGGAGAGCATTTGTGAACAGCAGTTTTCAGTTCTTTCCACAGATTCTCGATTGGATTCAGGTCTGGACTTTGACTTGGCCATTCTAACACCTGGATATGTTTATTTTTGAACCATTCCATTGTAGATTTTGCTTTATGTTTTGGATCATTGTCTTTTTGGAAGACAAATCTCTGTCCCAGTCTCAGGTCTTTTGCAGACTCCATCAGGTTTTCTTCCAGAATGGTCCTGTATTTGGCTCCATCCATCTTCCCATCAATTGTAACCATCTTCCCTGTCCCTGCTGAAGAAAAGCAGGCCCAAACCATGATGCTGCCACCACCATGTTTGACAGTGGGGATGGTGTGTTCAGCTGTGTTGCTTTTACGCCAAACATAACGTTTTGCATTGTTGCCAAAAAGTTCAATGTTGGTTTCATCTGACCAGAGCACCTTCTTCCACATGTTTGGTGTCCCAGGTGGCTTGTGGCAAACTTTAAACGACACTTTTTATGGATATCTTTAAGAAATGGCTTTCTTCTTGCCACTCTTCCATAAAGGCCAGATTTGTGCAATATACGACTGATTGTTGTCCTATGGACAGAGTCTCCCACCTCAGCTGTAGATCTCTGCAGTTCATCCAGAGTGATCATGGGCCTCTTGGCTGCATCTCTGATCAGTCTTCTCCTTGTATGAGCTGAAAGTTTAGAGGGACGGCCAGGTCTTGGTAGATTTGCAGTGGTCTGATACTCCTTCCATTTCAATATTGTCGCTTGCACAGTGCTCCTTGGGATGTTTAAAGCTTGGGAAATCTTTTTGTATCCAAATCCGGCTTTGTATCCAAATCCGGACCTGCCTAGTGTGTTCCTTGTTCTTCATGATGCTCTCTGCGCTTTTAACGGACCTCTGAGACTATCACAGTGCAGGTGCATTTATACGGAGACTTGATTACACACAGGTGGATTGTATTTATCATCATTAGTCATTTAGGTCAACATTGGATCATTCAGAGATCCTCACTGAACTTCTGGAGAGAGTTTGCTGCACTGAAAGTAAAGGGGCTGAATAATTTTGCACGGCCAATTTTTCAGTTTTTGATTTGTTAAAAAAGTTTGAAATATCCAATAAATGTCGTTCCACTTCATGATTGTGTCCCACTTGTTGTTGATTCTTCACAAAAAAATATAGTTTTATATCTTTATGTTTGAAGCCTGAAATGTGGCAAAAGGTCGCAAAGTTCAAGGGGGCCGAATACTTTCGCAAGGCACTGTATATATTCGATCCCTTTAGATTTGTGTGTATTAATTAGGTAGTTGTTGTGGAAATCTTAGATTTTTTGTTAGATATTACTGCAATGTCGGAACTAGAAGCACAAGCATTTCGCTACACTCGCAATAACATCTGCTAACCATGTGTATGTGACCAATAACATCTGCTAACCATGTGTATGTGACCAGTAACATTTGCTAACCATGTGTATGTGACCAGTAACATCTGCTAACCATGTGTATGTGACCATTAAC
The DNA here is from genome assembly GCF_013265735.2 of Oncorhynchus mykiss. Lineage (NCBI taxonomy): Eukaryota > Metazoa > Chordata > Actinopteri > Salmoniformes > Salmonidae > Oncorhynchus > Oncorhynchus mykiss. Next base: position 1,837,425 of record NC_048565.1, on the reverse strand, counting down.
ATCTGCTAACCATGTGTATGTGACCAATAACATCTGCTAACCATGTGTATGTGACCAATAACATCTGCTAACCATGTGTATGTGACCAATAACATCTGCTAACCATGTGTATGTGACCAATAACATCTGCTAACCATGTGTATGTGACCGATAACATCTGCTAACCATGTGTATGTGACCAATAACATCTGCTAACCACGTGTATGTGACCAATAACATCTGCTAACCATGTGACCATTAACACCTGCTAACCATGTGTATGTGACCAATAACATCTGCTAACCATGTGAATGTGACCAATAACATCTGCTAACCATGTGTATGTGACCAATAACATCTGCTAACCACGTGTATGTGACCAATAACATCTGCTAACCATGTGTATGTGACCAGTAACATTTGCTAACCATGTGTATGTGACCAGTAACATCTGCTAACCATGTGTATGTGACCATTAACATCTGCTAACCATGTGTATGTGACCAATAACATCTGCTAACCATGTGTATGTGACCAATAACATCTGCTAACCATGTGTATGTGACCAAAAACATCTGCTACCCATGTGACCAATAACATCTGCTAACCATGTGAAAGTGACCAATAACATCTGCTAACCATGTGTATGTGACCAATAACATCTGCTAACCATGTGTATGTGACCAATAACATCTGCTAACCATGTGTATGTGACCAATAACATCTGCTAACCATGTGTATGTGACCGATAACATCTGCTAACCATGTGTATGTGACCAATAACATCTGCTACCCATGTGACCAATAACATCTGCTAACCATGTGAAAGTGACCAATAACATCTGCTAACCATGTGTATGTGACCAATAACATCTGCTAACCATGTGTATGTGACCAATAACATCTGCTAACCATGTGTATGTGACCAATAACATATGCTAACCATGTGTATGTGACCGATAACATCTGCTAACCATGTGTATGTGACCAATAACATCTGCTACCCATGTGACCAATAACATCTGCTAACCATGTGTATGTGACCAGTAACATCTGCTAACCATGTGTATGTGACCAATAACATCTGCTAACCATGTGTATGTGACCAATAACATCTGCTAACCATGTGTATGTGACCAATAACATCTGCTAACCATGTGTATGTGACCAATAACATCTGCTAACCATGTGTATGTGACCAATAACATCTGCTAACCATGTGTATGTGACCAATAACATCTGCTAACCATGTGTATGTGACCAATAACATCTGCTAACCATGTGTATGTGACCAATAACATCTGCTACCCATGTGACCAATAACATCTGCTAACCATGTGTATGTGACCAATAACATCTGCTAACCATGTGTATGTGACCAATAACATCTGCTAACCATGTGTATGTGACCAATAACATCTGCTAACCACGTGTATGTGACCAATAACATCTGCTAACCATGTGTATGTGACCAATAACATCTGCTAACCACGTGTATGTGACCAATAACATCTGCTACCCATGTGACCAATAACATCTGCTAACCATGTGTATGTGACCAATAACATCTGCTAACCATGTGTATGTGACCAATAACATCTGCTAACCATGTGTATGTGACCAATAACATCTGCTAACCATGTGTATGTGACCAATAACATCTGCTAACCATGTGACCAATAACATCTGCTAACCATGTGTATGTGACCAATAACATCTGCTAACCATGTGTATGTGACCAATAACATCTGCTAACCATGTGTATGTGATTAGATTTTAATTGATTTAATCTGTAGTTTATTAATAAACTGCATAGTTTCCTGAGTCGTAGTGGGAGGATCACACACCAAGTTAAATTCTATATGATGGTTATTATATCAATATTTGCACATAAAAGTGTTTACATCTCTCACATAATTCATTTTACAAACACAAAAATATCTAATCGTATTTTGTTGTGTTGACATTTGGAAAGTTGACTGAAAAATGATCTGTTTCCATCAGGCCTGTCATGACATGTGTTTTTGTCTGACGTACTTTACGAATGAAAAGGTTGGCTGGAAAGCAGGGCAGAGTGGACAGTGAAATGATTATTCTGCTCTCCTTGGCTGACATTGAAAGCTTTCTATTGGTGAAGAGGTTGTAAATTCAATCACTCCTCAGCTGTGTAATCAGTGTAGAGAAGCAAGCAGTGTATCACAAGAGTCTCTATTATAGGTACACGCACGCACACACACGCACGCACGCACGCACACACACACACACACGCACGCACACACGCACGTAAACACCTCTGGATATGACCCAGATGCAGACACAGGAGGCGGAGAGTTTGATTGACAGTTCTCAGATGATTTATTATAACACGGAGCAAAAGGCAGGTCGAGGGCAAGCAGGGGTTTGTGATCAGGTCAGAGTCAGGCAGGTAGAGGACGGCAGGCAGGCTCGGGGTCAGGGCAGGCAGGGGTTTGTGATCAGGTCAGAGTCAGGCAGGTACAGGACGGCAGGCAGGCTCGGGGTCAGGGCAGGCAGGCTCGAGGTCAGGGCAGGCAGGATCCGGGTCAGGGCAGGCAGGATCGGGGTCAGGGCAGGCAGAGGTGTGTAATCAGTTCAGAGTCAGGCAGGTACCGGACGGCAGGCAGGCTCGGGGTCAGGGCAGGCAGAGGTTTGTAATCAGGTCAGAGTCAAGCAGGTACAGGACGGCAGGCAGGCTCGGGGTCAGGGCAGGCAGGCTCGGGGTCAGGGCAGGCAGGCTCGGGGTCAGGGCAGGCAGAGGTTTGTAATCAGGTCAGAGTCAGGCAGGTACAGGACCGCAGGCAGGCTCGGTGTCAGGGCAGGCAGAGGTTTGTAATCAGGTCAGCGTCAGCCAGGTACAGGACTGCAGGCAGACTCGGGGTCAGGGCAGACAATAGTCAGAACTGGGAAAACTAGGAAAATCAACTTGAGAAACAAGAAGATGGGAAAGCACCCTGACAAGATAAGACAAACTGGCAACAGACAAACAGAGAACAGGTTTAAATACACAGGGGATAATGGGGAAGATGGGCGACACCTGGAGGGGGGTGGAGACAAGCACAAAGACAGGTGAAAGAGATCAGGGTGTGACACACACACACACACACTGTATTTGGATGAATTACCTGATGCCTGAAAAAAGTCACAACCGCGCTGATGGATACAGGATATGGCGGTACAATTTTATAGATGCCTACATATATTATGTATTATGTAGTGTATTATGTCATGTATTATGTATTATGTAATGTATTATGTATTATGTAGTGTATTGTGTAGTGTATTATGTTTTATGTAGTGTATTATGTCATGTTTTATGTATTATGTAGTGTATTATGTAGTGTATTATGTATTATGTAGTGTATTATGTAATGTATTGTGTAGTGTATTATGTATTATGTAGTGTATTATGTCATGTATTATGTATTATGTATTATGTAATGTATTATGTTGTGTATTATGTATTATGTAGTGTATTGTGTAGTGTATTATGTTTTATGTAGTGTATTGTGTAGTGTATTATGTTTTATGTAGTGTATTGTGTAGTGTAATCAGTGTAATGTAGTGTATTATGTCATGTATTATGTATTATGTAATGTATTATGTAGTGTATTATGTATTATGTATTATGTAGTGTATTATGTCATGTATTATGTATTATGTAATGTATTATGTTGTGTATTATGTATCATGTAGTGTATTGTGTAGTGTATTATGTTTTATGTAGTGTAGTATGTAGTGTATTATGTAGTGTATTATGTAGTGTATTATGTAGTGTATTGTGTAGTGTATCATGTATTATGTAATGTATTATGTAGTGTAATCAGTGTAATGTAGTGTATTATGTCATGTATTATGTGTTATGTAATGTATTATGTAGTGTATTATGTCATGTATTATGTAGTGTATTATGTATTATGTAATGTATTATGTATATATTATGTCATGCATTATGTATTATGTAGTGTTATGTATTATGTAGTGTATTATGTATTATGTAGTGTATTGTGTAGTGTATTATGTATTATGTAATGTATTATGTAATGTATTATGTAGTGTATTATGTTGTGTTATGTAGTGTATTACGTTGTGTTGTGTTATGTATTATGTAGTGTTATGTATTATGTAGTGTTATGTATTATGTAGTGTTATGTATTATGTAGTGTTATGTATTATGTAGTGCATTATGGCATGTATTATGTAGTGTATTATGTAATGTATTATGTAGTGTTATGTAATATGTTGTGTTATGTATTATGTAGTGTATTATGTAGTGCATTATGTCATGTATTATGTAGTGTCATGTATTATGTAGTGTATTATGTAGTGTTATGCATTATGTAGTGTAGTATGTAGTGTTATGTATTATGTAGTGTATTATGTAGTGTTGTGTATTATGTAGTGTATTATGTAGTGTATTATGTCATGTATTATGTAGTGTCATGTATTATGTAGTGTTATGTATTATGTAGTGTATTTTGTATTATGTAGTGTATTATGTAGTGTTACGTATTATGTAGTGTATTATGTAGTGTTATGCATTATGTAGTGTATTATGTAGTGTATTATGTAGTGTTGTGTATTATGTAGTGTATTATGTAGTGTTATGTATTATGTAGTGTATTATGTAGTGTTGTGTATTATGTAGTGTTATGTATTATGTAGTGTATTATGTAGTGTTATGTATTATGTAGTGTATTATGTATTATGTAGTGTATTATGTAGTGTTATGCATTATGTAGTGTATTATGTAGTGTATTATGTAGTGTTACGTATTATGTAGTGTATTATGTAGTGTTATGTATTATGTAGTGTATTATGTAGTGTTGTGTATTATGTAGTGTTATGTATTATGTAGTGTATTATGTAGTGTTATGTATTATGTAGTGTATTATGTATTATGTAGTGTATTATGAAGTGTATTATGTAGTGTATTATGAAGTGTATTATGTTGTGTTATGTATTATGTAGTGTATTATATATTATGTAGTGTATTATGTAGTGTATCATGTAGTGTATTATGTAGTGTATTATGTATTATGTAGTGTATTATGTAGTGTATTATGTCATGTATTATGTAGTGTATTATGTAGTGTATTATGTATTATGTAGTGTATTATGTAGTGTATTATGTCATGTATTATGTATTATGTAGTGTATTATGTAGTGTATTATATATTATATAGTGTGTTATGTATTATATAGTTTATTATGTGGAGGATTATGTAGTGTTTTGTGCAGTGTATTATGTGGAGTATTATGTAGTGTATTATGTAGTGTATTATGTCATGTATTATGTATTATGTAGTGTATTATGTAGTGTATTATATATTATATAGTGTATTATGTATTATATTATGTAGTGTTTTGTGCAGTGTATTATGTGGAGTATTATGTAGTGTTTTGTATTATGTAGTGTATTATGTAGTGTTCTGTATTATGGAGTGCATTATGTAGTGTATTATGCAGTGTATTATGTAGTGTTATGTAATGTTATGTATTATGGGAGTGCATTATGTAGTGTATTATGTAGTGTTCTGTATTATGGAGTGCATTATGTAGTGTATTATGTAGTGTTATGTAATGTTATGTATTATGGGAGTGCATTATGTAGTGTATTATGTAGTGTTCTGTATTATGGAGTGCATTATGTAGTGTATTATGTAGTGTTATGTAATGTTATGTATTATGGGAGTGCATTATGTAGTGTATTATGTAGTGTTCTGTATTATGTAGTGTATTATGTAGTGTATTATGTAGTGTTATGTAATGTTATGTATTATGGGAGTGCATTATGTAGTGTATTATGTAGTGTTCTGTATTATGTAGTGTATTATGTAGTGTATTATGTAGTGTTATGTAATGTTATGTATTATGGGAGTGCACTATGTATCATCATGTATTTTATGCCTTCTATTTGTTGTGTTGTTTCCTGTTGGACCTCAGGAAGAGCAGCCACGGCAGCAGCTAATTGGGGATCCAAATAAACCCTAGTAAATACTCAACTGTTCTCCGTCCTCAAATAAAGCCATCAGGTGTCTCACTTCCCGCCAACCCCTTCTTTTACGCTACTGCTACTCTCTGTTCATCATATATGCATAGTCACTTTTATTATACATTTATGTACATACTACCTCAATCAGCCTGACTAACAGGTGTCTGTATATAGCCTTGCTACTCTTATTTTCAAATGTCTTCTTACTGTTGTTTTATTTCTTTACTTACCCACACACACACACCTTTTTTCCCGCACTATTGGTTAGAGTAAGCATTTCACTGTAAGGTCTACAAACACACACACACACACACACACACACACACACACACACACACACACACACACACACACACACACACACACACACACACACACACACACACACACACACACACACACACACACACACACACACACACACACACACACACACACACCTTTTTTCCCGCACTATTGGTTAGAGTAAGCATTTCACTGTAAGGTCTACTACACCTGTTGTATTCAGCATTTCACTGTGAGGTCTACTACACCTGTTGTATTCAGCATTTCACTGTAAGGTCTACTACACCTGTTGTATTCAGCATTTCACTGTAAGGTCTACTATACCTGTTGTATTCAGCATTTCACTGTAGGGTCTACTACACCTGTTGTATTCAGCATTTCACTGTGAGGTCTACTACACCTGTTGTATTCAGCATTTCACTGTGAGGTCTACTACACCTGTTGTATTCAGCATTTCACTGTAAGGTCTAATTCACCTGTTGCATTCAGCATTTCACTGTAAGGTCTACTACACCTGTTGTATTCAGCATTTCACTGTAAGGTCTACTACACCTGTTGTATTCAGCATTTCACTGTAAGGTCTACTACACCTGTTGTATTCAGCATTTCACTGTGAGGTCTACTACACCTGTTGTATTCAGCATTTCACTGTAAGGTCTACTACACCTGTTGTATTCAGCATTTCACTGTAAGGTCTAATTCACCTGTTGCATTCAGCATTTCACTGTAAGGTCTACTACACCTGTTGTATTCAGCATTTCACTGTAAGGTCTACTACACCTGTTGTATTCAGCATTTCACTGTAAGGTCTACTACACCTGTTGTATTCAGCATTTCACTGTGAGGTCTACTACACCTGTTGTATTCAGCATTTCACTGTAAGGTCTACTACACCTGTTGTATTCAGCATTTCACTGTGAGGTCTACTACACCTGTTGTATTCAGCATTTCACTGTAAGGTCTACTACACCTGTTGTATTCAGCATTTCACTGTGAGGTCTACTACACCTGTTGTATTCAGCATTTCACTGTGAGGTCTACTACACCTGTTGTATTCAGCATTTCACTGTGAGGTCTACTACACCTGTTGTATTCGGCACATGTGTCAAATAAACTTTGATTTGATTTGAGCCACAGTCCTCTGTGTCCCAAATGGCAACCTGTTCCCTATGTAGTGCACTACTTTAGACCAGAGCCAATAGGAAATAGGTTGCCATTTGGGACTCACAAGTGTAAGAGGATGCACGGTGCTGATAGAGACCACTGAACATTACTGATTCCTACAGGACACACTTAAGCCTACTTATGATCGCCACACCTCTGTGTGATTGTAGTGAGGCAACCCACATAAAAAAATATTCTTCATTTTTACCTTCGAATACTACAGTACGTACTATATAATTATGTAGTATAGTAAGTATACTGTAGAATCCTATACTCCACACTGTAGTTTCCCTCAATCGTGTAGTGCTTACTATAGAATTATATAGTATACTGTAGAATACTATACAGTGTAGCTTCTCTCAATCGTGTAGTGTTTACTTGATCATTTTTACAATCGATTGTAATGTTAGCTAGCTTTACTGCTAGCTGCCAACATTGTCAAAGCTGTTTTGGATGCGCTGTCCCTGGGGAGTTCATGCTGGGGATTTCCTCTAAGGCCCCCCCCCCCGCTGATCGTGTAGTGCTTACTATATAACTGTTTAGTGTACTGTAGAATACTACACTCCACACTGTACTATCCATTGATTATATTTGACTATTTAGAAACACAAAACAATCACAAAAATGTGGATTAAATGCATTTTGACATTTGTATTTCCATTGTGGTCCTAGTTCAGACGTGTCACACCTTTACAGCTGACACACATGAAGAAATCCTATAGTGTACAATGGTTTAAACACTGTACTATTCATATATTTATATAAATTATAGAATTCTATCATCTAAATACTATAGTATTCACTGTAATGTTTTTACGGATTTTACTGTAGTGTATTGTAGTAACACCTGCTGACTGGGGTTAGTATACAGTAATACCTGCTGACTGGGGTTAGTATGTAGTAACACCTGCTGACTGGGGTTAGTATACAGTAATACCTGCTGACTGGGGTTAGTATACAGTAATACCTGCTGACTGGGGTTAGTATACAGTAATACCTGCTGACTGGGGTTAGTATACAGTAACACCTGCTGACTGGGGTTAGTATACAGTAATACCTGCTGACTGGGGTTAGTATGTAGTAATACCTGCTGACTGGGGTTAGTATACAGTAATACCTGCTGACTGGGGTTAGTATATAGTAATACCTGCTGACTGGGGTTAGTATATAGTAACACCTGCTGACTGGGGTTAGTATATAGTAACACCTGCTGACTGGGGTTAGTATATAGTAATACCTGCTGACTGGGGTTAGTATGTAGTAACACCTGCTGACTGGGGTTAGTATACAGTAATACCTGCTGACTGGGGTTAGTATGTAGTAACACCTGCTGACTGGGGTTAGTATACAGTAATACCTGCTGACTGGGGTTAGTATATAGTAATACCTGCTGACTGGGGTTAGTATATAGTAACACCTGCTGACTGGGGTTAGTATATAGTAATACCTGCTGACTGGGGTTAGTATATAGTAATACCTGCTGACTGGGGTTAGTATATAGTAATACCTGCTGACTGGGGTTAGTATATAGTAATACCTGCTGACTGGGGTTAGTATACAGTAATACCTGCTGACTGGGGTTAGTATACAGTAATACCTGCTGACTGGGGTTAGTATACAGTAATACCTGCTGACTGGGGTTAGTATATAGTAATACCTGCTGACTGGGGTTAGTATATAGTAACACCTGCTGACTGGGGTTAGTATATAGTAACACCTGCTGACTGGGGTTAGTATATAGTAATACCTGCTGACTGGGGTTAGTATATAGTAACACCTGCTGACTGGGGTTAGTATATAGTAACACCTGCTGACTGGGGTTAGTATACAGTAATACCTGCTGACTGGGGTTAGTATATAGTAATACCTGCTGACTGGGGTTAGTATACAGTAATACCTGCTGACTGGGGTTAGTATATAGTAACACCTGCTGACTGGGGTTAGTATATAGTAACACCTGCTGACTGGGGTTAGTATACAGTAATACCTGCTGACTGGGGTTAGTTTATAGTAACACCTGCTGACTGGGGTTAGTATACAGTAATACCTGCTGACTGGGGTTAGTATACAGTAATACCTGCTGACTGGGGTTAGTATATAGTAACACCTGCTGACTGGGGTTAGTATATAGTAACACCTGCTGACTGGGGTTAGTATATAGTAATACCTGCTGACTGGGGTTAGTATATAGTAACACCTGCTGACTGGGGTTAGTATACAGTAATACCTGCTGACTGGGGTTAGTATATAGTAATACCTGCTGACTGGGGTTAGTATACAGTAATACCTGCTGACTGGGGTTAGTATGTAGTAACACCTGCTGACTGGGGTTAGTATATAGTAATACCTGCTGACTGGGGTTAGTATATAGTAACACCTGCTGACTGGGGTTAGTATACAGTAATACCTGCTGACTGGGGTTAGTATATAGTAATACCTGCTGACTGGGGTTAGTATACAGTAATACCTGCTGACTGGGGTTAGTATACAGTAATACCTGCTGACTGGGGTTAGTATACAGTAATACCTGCTGACTGGGGTTAGTATATAGTAACACCTGCTTACTGGGGTTAGTATACAGTAATACCTGCTGACTGGGGTTAGTATATAGTAACACCTGCTGACTGGGGTTAGTATACAGTAATACCTGCTGACTGGGGTTAGTATATAGTAACACCTGCTGACTGGGGTTAGTATATAGTAATACCTGCTGACTGGGGTTAGTATATAGTAACACCTGCTGACTGGGGTTAGTATATAGTAATACCTGCTGACTGGGGTTAGTATATAGTAATACCTGCTGACTGGGGTTAGTATATAGTAACACCTGCTGACTGGGGTTAGTATACAGTAATACCTGCTGACTGGGGTTAGTATACAGTAATACCTGCTGACTGGGGTTAGTATACAGTAATACCTGCTGACTGGGGTTAGTATACAGTAATACCTGCTGACTGGGGTTAGTTTATAGTAACACCTGCTGACTGGGGTTAGTATATAGTAACACCTGCTGACTGGGGTTAGTTTATAGTAACACCTGCTGACTGGGGTTAGTATACAGTAATACCTGCTGACTGGGGTTAGTATATAGTAATACCTGCTGACTGGGGTTAGTATACAGTAATACCTGCTGACTGGGGTTAGTATACAGTAATACCTGCTGACTGGGGTTAGTATACAGTAATACCTGCTGACTGGGGTTAGTATACAGTAATACCTGCTGACTGGGGTTAGTTTATAGTAACACCTGCTGACTGGGGTTAGTATATAGTAATACCTGCTGACTGGGGTTAGTATATAGTAACACCTGCTGACTGGGGTTAGTATACAGTAATACCTGCTGACTGGGGTTAGTTTACAGTAATACCTGCTGACTGGGGTTAGTATACAGTAATACCTGCTGACTGGGGTTAGTATACAGTAATACCTGCTGACTGGGGTTAGTATACAGTAATACCTGCTGACTGGGGTTAGTATACAGTAACACCTGCTGACTGGGGTTAGTATATAGTAATACCTGCTGACTGGGGTTAGTATATAGTAACACCTGCTGACTGGGGTTAGTATACAGTAATACCTGCTGACTGGGGTTAGTATACAGTAATACCTGCTGACTGGGGTTAGTATATAGTAACACCTGCTGACTGGGGTTAGTATATAGTAACACCTGCTGACTGGGGTTAGTATATAGTAACACCTGCTGACTGGGGTTAGTATACAGTAATACCTGCTGACTGGGGTTAGTATATAGTAACACCTGCTGACTGGGGTTAGTATACAGTAATACCTGCTGACTGGGGTTAGTATATAGTAACACCTGCTGACTGGGGTTAGTATACAGTAATACCTGCTGACTGGGGTTAGTATACAGTAATACCTGCTGACTGGGGTTAGTATATAGTAACACCTGCTGACTGGGGTTAGTATACAGTAATACCTGCTGACTGGGGTTAGTATACAGTAACACCTGCTGACTGGGGTTAGTATATAGTAACACCTGCTGACTGGGGTTAGTATATAGTAATACCTGCTGACTGGGGTTAGTATATAGTAATACCTGCTGACTGGGGTTAGTATACAGTAATACCTGCTGACTGGGGTTAGTATATAGTAACACCTGCTGACTGGGGTTAGTATATAGTAACACCTGCTGAGGGGTTTAAAGACAAGTCTACTGACAGATGGTTGGGGGTTTAAAGACTGGCAGATGTTCGGGGGTTTAAAGACAAGTCTACTGGCAGATGGTCGGGGGTTAAAGACAAGTCTACTGGCAGATTGTCGGGGGGTTAAAGACAAGTCTACTGACAGATGGTTGGGGGTTTAAAGACTGGCAGATGTTCGGGGGTTTAAAGACAAGTCTACTGGCAGATGGTCGGGGGTTAAAGACAAGTCTACTGGCAGATGGTTGGGGGTTAAAGACAAGTCTACTGGCAGATGGTCGGGGGTTAAAGACAAGTCTACTGGCAGATGGTCGGGGGTTTAAAGACTGGCAGATGGTCGGGGGGTTAAAGACAAGTCTACTGGCATATGGTCGGGGGGTTAAAAACAAGTCTACTGACAGATGTTTGGGGGGTTAAAGACAAGTCTACTGACAGATGGTCGGGGGGTTAAAGACAAGTCTACTGACAGATGGTAGGGGGTTTAAAGACAAGTCTACTGGCAGATGGTAGGGGGTTGGAATCTCTATTCAATTCAGATGATTATGATTGGCAAATCCATGAAATCCCAGAAACATATTGACAGAACCAAAGTTGATGTAAATACACTTAATGTTGTGATGCCCTGTGTTTTCTTCAAATGAGAACCTTAATTAATGCCATGTTATTTTTATTTTATTTTGTATTTTATTTGCTTACTAACTAGTGTACATTAGTATTAGCAGTACGACTGGAGAAAGCCTAATGACCAATTAGGGTTGAATCCCTGTCCTTAACGTTCTCCATACTTAGGCTAGGAAACTAAGTGGTAAGCACTTCTTCTACAGCCAGGCAACCCCCTAAACACTCACTACAGTAGACCTGTCGAAAACGCTCCATCAGGAAACCCAGGGGCTCTATTCTGGTCTGGTTGTTTACACTACCTTTATTTCTGTCTCTTTTATAAAGTCTATTTGCTCTTCTGTTAAGTCTACGCATGACAGACCACAATGATAGGTTACTCATAGAGATGGATAGAGGACTCGCTTGGCCCAAAACCTGTTATAGCATGGGCAGGGCTAATCGTCATTGAGGCCTTTCACCATTTCGAAGTAGTCAACTGGGTGGGACTTGCAATAGGTTAGGAAAGGACACAGATAGCCCCAAAAATGTGCAATATGTTGTAATATATTCTAAACGTTCTATGTAACTCAATGTGGAAGGGTCACAGAAGAGGCCATTTTGAAGATAGTAGAGCTCTCTAGTCTATCTCTATGAGGTTAGCTTCGCAAAGGGTACGCCCATCTAAGTGCCTGTGTCCAAGCAGCAGCATTAAGAGGCTCAGATGGTGCTCAGGTCTAATCTGGGATTAACGGGGCCGCTCTATCTGCAGATTGGCCAGGGATTTCTCAGGTCTCTCTCAGCTAACTGGGGGTGCTTGGCTTATGTCAGGTCAGGTGTTACTTTGTGTAACGGGCCGTGTGTCCTGTGTCCTAATCACCTGGATCGCTGGCTCATCAAACATCAGGCTGCCAACCCACAATTGTTGTGATAGTTACAGGAATGTTGAGAGTTACAAAGAGTACAGATGACCCTATTGACAGAGTGCATGTTAGATGTTACAGTGGAGGGGCTGTGGTCCGTCCAGAAAGCTAAAGCGTTACAGACTCAGCTATAGAAATTTAAAGGTAATTTCTGATTGAGCAGACATAAGCAGTGTTTACTGTGAATGCAGTCTCCGCTAAAGAAAGGAACATTACCTTTAAATTCAATCACTCTGTAAAGCTGAACTTCCGTGACGTGGGAATGAATACAGCCGAGGTCTAGATATGTCCAGTACTGAGTTATGTACAGTGTACCGTGTTCTCTTATTTTGGCTCGAAACTCCAACATTTTGGATGTTAAATCAAGCAATGACTATGACGTTAAAGTGCAGACTATCAGCTTTAATTTGAGGGTATTTTGTAAACCCGTTTAGAAATTACAGCACTTTTTGTTCAAAGTGGCCCCATTTTAGGGAACCAAAAGTATTGGGACAACTTCACACACTGTATGTGTATTAAAGTAGCATTTGGTCCCATATTCACAGCATGGAATGACTACGTCAAGCTTGTGACTCAACACAATTTTTTTTGATGAATTTTCTGTTTGATTTGGTTGTTTCAGATTATTTTATGCCCAGTAGAAATTCATGGTAAATAATGTATTGTGTCATTTTTGGAGTCCCTTTAATTGTAAATAAGAACACAATATGTTTCTAAACACTTCTACATTAATGTGGACACTACCATGATTACAAATAATCCCGAATGAATCTGAAACACAAAACAAACAGCAAATGTATCCAACAAATCTGTAGTCACAAGATTGATGTAGTCATTCCATGTTTCAAGGCTGTGGGTAACTGGTAAAATGAGTCAGGAGCAGGAGAGCTGAGATGCGTGGACAAGGTATTTAATACAAGATAACACCAGTATAAACACAATACTATGGTATTTAATACAAGATAACACCAGTATAAACACAATACTATGGTATTTATTACAAGATAACACCAGTATAAACACAATACTATGGTATTTAATACAAGATAACACCAGTATAAACACAATACTATGGTATTTAATACAAGATAACACCAGTATAAACACAATACTATGGTATTTAATACAAGATAACACCAGTATAAACACAATACTATGGTATTTAATACAAGATAACACCAGTATAAACACAATACTATGGTATTTATTACAAGATAACACCAGTATAAACACAATACTATGGTATTTAATACAAGATAACACCAGTATAAACACAATACTATGGTATTTAATACAAGATAACACCAGTACAAACACAATACTATGGTATTTAATACAAGATAACACCAGTATAAACACAATACTATGGTATTTAATACAAGATAACACCAGTATAAACACAATACTATGGTATTTATTACAAGATAACACCAGTATAAACACAATACTATGGTATTTAATACAAGATAACACCAGTATAAACACAATACTATGGTATTTAATACAAGATAACACCAGTATAAACACAATACTATGGTATTTAATATAAAATAACACCAGTATAAACACAATACTATGGTATTTAATACAAGATAACACCAGTACAAACACAATACTATGGTATTTAATACAAGATAACACCAGTATAAACACAATACTATGGTATTTAATACAAGATAACACCAGTATAAACACAATACTATGGTATTTAATACAAGATAACACCAGTATAAACACAATACTATGGTATTTAATACAAGATAACACCAGTATAAACACAATACTATGGTATTTAATACAAGATAACACCAGTACAAACACAATACTATGGTATTTAATACAAGATAACACCAGTATAAACACAATACTATGGTATTTAATACAAGATAACACCAGTACAAACACAATACTATGGTATTTAATACAAGATAACACCAGTATAAACACAATACTATGGTATTTAAAACAAGATAACACCAGTATAAACACAATACTATGGTATTTAATACAAGATAACACCAGTATAAACACAATACTATGGTATTTAATACAAGAAAACACCAGTATAAACACAATACTATGGTATTTAATACAAGATAACACCAGTATAAACACAATACTATGGTATTTAATACAAGATAACACCAGTATAAACACAATACTATGGTGCGGGAAGAATACCGGTACCACGACATAAACAGGAATAATAACAAAACCCAGCCTTCAGATACCAGCCGTCAGATACCAGCCGTCAGATATCAGCCGTCAGATACCAGCCGTCAGATATCAGCCGTCAGATACCAGCCGTCAGATACCAGCCGTCAGATACCAGCCGTCAGATATCAGCCTTCAGATACAAGCCGTCAGATACAAGCCTTCAGATACCAGCCTTCAGATACCAGCCTTCAGATACCAGCCTTCAGATACCAGCCTCCAGTATTTATGCTGCAGTAGTTTATGTGTCGGGGGGCTAGGGTCAGTCTGTTATATCTGGAGTACTTCTCCTGTCTTATCCGGTGTCCTGTGTGAATTTAAGTATGCTCTTTCTAATTCTCTTTTTCTCTCTTTCTCTCTCTCTCTCAGAGGACCTGAGCCCTAGGACCATGCCTCAGGACTACCTGGCCTGATGACTCCTTGCTGTCCCCAGTCCACCTGGCCGTGCTGCTGCTCCAGTTTCAACTGTTCTGCCTGCGGCTATGGCATCCTGACCTGTTCACCGGACGTGCTACCTGTCCCAGACCTGCTGTTTTCAACTCTCTAGAGACAGCAGGAGCGGTAGAGATACTCTTAATGATCGGCTTTGAAAAGCCAACTGACATTTACTCCTGAGGTGCTGACTTGTTGCACCCTTGACAACCACTGTGATTATTAATATTTGACCATGCTGGTCATCTATGAACATTTGAACATCTTGGCCATGTTCTGTTATAATCTCCACCCGGCACAGCCAGAAGAGGACTGGCCACCCCTCATAGCCTGGTTCCTCTCTAGGTTTCTTCCTAGGTTTTGGCCTTTCTAGGGAGTTTTTCCTAGCCACCGTGCTTCTACACCTGCATTGCTTGCTGTTTGGGGTTTTAGGCTGGGTTTCTGTACAGCACTTTGAGATATCAGCTGATGTACGAAGGGCTTTATAAATACATTTGATTTGATTTGATTTTTAAAAAGCCAGATTGTTTGCCTGTTGAATATTGATGACTTGGAGCACCGAGAGGCTCCGCCCTACCAGACAGCTCAGTGATCTCCTATTAGCGCGCTGTCCGTGATGGTGAATGTACCACTGAAAGGCTGTTCTGAAAGTCACTCACTAAATTCTCTACTATTTGGATTACAATTGGGATCATGATTTTTTTCCCTCACAGGACAACAACTAACGACCAAACGACGTAGGATTAAAATTATTTCTGAAAAATGGAATTATCCAATGTCAATTTGTGAGGAATGATGTGCAACACAGCGTGAGGAGAGGACCAGGCTACATTCAGGTGAGCTACTGTTGCTTTAGCCGAAGACACAGGATAGTCTAGATGCTGTGTGAACGTCTGTAACTATATACCTATTAGTGTTTGACAAACGACTACCAGGTTATTGTCTAAAGAGAGCACCACATCATAGGTTACATGTTTTCTCAGTTTAAGTTAAACAAACAACGTTAATTGCCTACCATAGAGATACTTCATGGACTGTAATTATGTTACAGGCTATGTGAAGATGCTGAAATGTTTAAGATCGATGGTACTGCTATATGCGCATGTATATTCGGAGTTGACCTAACTAGGATCTGCTTGAGCAGAGCTTAAAGCCATGGTATTATCTACCACTAATCTGTAGGTACACGTGTTAACAGCAGTGGTCTTCACACCACAGATCAGATCACTCCATCACGAAATGAATAAACATCAGGAGTGTGGTCAATTATATTTCAATTCCAGTCAATTCTGGAAGTTAACTGACATTCAAATTCTCTCCAATGTTTTTCAATGAGGAAAATGTGAATTTGGAAATGGGTCTACGTTCTGAATGTAAATGGAAAATACCCATGACCCTGATAAACATGCAAAGACAGTGTCACTTGAGGTCAACAGAAATGTTGATCTCAGTAAATGAATTACGACCTACCTATACTATATCCCATATACAGACATAACCATGTAGGACTAGATATTTTTGTCATAGCATTGATTTTCGGGACTTTTTGACTTTTACTTTAAAACAGGAAGTTATTTCAGTGACGTTTACATTCACAAGTTACATGACTTTTAATAAAACCCGTTTTGAAATGAGAAAGACAATCAAAACGGAAGCTTTCTTAGTCACTGTACAGATTATAGTCAATAAATAAACATGGAATCAAATATTAGCCACGTGAGGTCAAAACCAACCTATAGCCTATTCATAACCATGCTATTATTAGCATAGGCTCCCATTGATTGCTATCAATAATTGGGAATATTTTCAATTTTACAGCACTTTGATTTGAATGAACTTTCTGGCAATTTACTTGAAAAGAGGACATTCTTTCAGGTGAAATGTACATTCACAGGGAAATAAACACAATGGTCTCTTCTTTTACATGTTTTACTATCCACACCACAGGTCAGTGGTCTCTGACTCTCTGTCTACACCACAGGTCAGTGGTCTCTGACTCTCTGTCTACACCACAGGTCAGTGGTCTCTGACTCTCTGTCTACACCACAGGTCTGTGGTCTCTGACTCTCTGTCTACACCACAGGTCTGTAGTCTCTGACTCTCTGTCTACACCACAGGTCTGTGGTCTCTGACTCTCTGTCTACACCACAGGTCAGTGGTCTCTGACTCTCTGTCTACACCACAGGTCAGTGGTCTCTGACTCTCTGTCTACACCACAGGTCAGTGGTCTCTGACTCTCTGTCTACACCACAGGTCAGTGGTGTCTGACTCTCTGTCTACACCACAGGTCAGTGGTCTCTGACTCTCTGTCTACACCACAGGTCTGTGGTCTCTGACTCTCTGTCTACACCACAGGTCAGTGCTCTGACTCTCTGTCTACACCACAGGTCAGTGCTCTGACTCTCTGTCTACACCACAGGTCAGTGCTCTGACTCTCTGTCTACACCACAGGTCAGTGGTCTCTGACTCTCTGTCCACACCACAGGTCTGTGGTCTCTGACTCTCTGTCTACACCACAGGTCTGTGGTCTCTGACTCTCTGTCTACACCACAGGTCAGTGGTCTCTGACTCTCTGTCTACACCACAGGTCTGTGGTCTCTGACTCTCTGTCTACACCACAGGTCTGTGGTCTCTGACTCTCTGTCTACACCACAGGTCTGTGGTCTCTGACTCTCTGTCTACACCACAGGTCAGTGCTCTGACTCTCTGTCTACACCACAGGTCAGTGGTCTCTGACTCTCTGTCTACACCACAGGTCAGTGCTCTGACTCTCTGTCTACACCACAGGTCAGTGGTCTCTGACTCTCTGTCTACACCACAGGTCAGTGGTCTCTGACTCTCTGTCTACACCACAGGTCAGTGGTCTCTGACTCTCTGTCTACACCACAGGTCTGTGGTCTCTGACTCTCTGTCTACACCACAGGTCAGTGGTCTCTGACTCTCTGTCTACACCACAGGTCAGTGGTCTCTGACTCTCTGTCTACACCACAGGTCAGTGGTCTCTGACTCTCTGTCTACACCACAGGTCAGTAGTCTCTGACTCTCTGTCTACACCACAGGTCAGTGGTCTCTGACTCTCTGTCTACACCACAGGTCAGTGGTCTCTGACTCTCTGTCTACACCACAGGTCAGTGGTCTCTGACTCTCTGTCTACACCACAGGTCAGTAGTCTCTGACTCTCTGTCCACACCACAGGTCAGTGGTCTCTGACTCTCTGTCCACACCACAGGTCAGTAGTCTCTGACTCTCTGTCTACACCACAGGTCAGTGGTCTCTGACTCTCTGTCTACACCACAGGTCAGTGGTCTCTGACTCTCTGTCTACACCACAGGTCTGTGGTCTCTGACTCTCTGTCTACACCACAGGTCTGTGGTCTCTGACTCTCTGTCTACACCACAGGTCTGTGGTCTCTGACTCTCTGTCCACACCACAGGTCAGTGGTCTCTGACTCTCTGTCTACACCACAGGTCTGTGGTCTCTGACTCTCTGTCTACACCACAGGTCAGTGGTCTCTGACTCTCTGTCTACACCACAGGTCAGTGGTCTCTGACTCTCTGTCTACACCACAGGTCTGTGGTCTCTGACTCTCTGTCTACACCACAGGTCAGTGGTCTCTGACTCTCTGTCTACACCACAGGTATGTGGTCTCTGACTCTCTGTCTACACCACAGGTCAGTGGTCTCTGACTCTCTGTCTACACCACAGGTCTGTGGTCTCTGACTCTCTGTCTACACCACAGGTCAGTAGTCTCTGACTCTCTGTCTACACCACAGGTCAGTGGTCTCTGACTCTCTGTCTACACCACAGGTCTGTGGTCTCTGACTCTCTGTCTACACCACAGGTCAGTGGTGTCTGACTCTCTGTCTACACCACAGGTCTGTGGTCTCTGACTCTCTGTCTACACCACAGGTCTGTGGTCTCTGACTCTCTGTCTACACCACAGGTCTGTGGTCTCTGACTCTCTGTCTACACCACAGGTCAGTGGTGTCTGACTCTCTGTCTACACCACAGGTCTGTGGTCTCTGACTCTCTGTCTACACCACAGGTCTGTGGTCTCTGACTCTCTGTCTACACCACAGGTCAGTAGTCTCTGACTCTCTGTCTACACCACAGGTCAGTGGTCTCTGACTCTCTGTCTACACCACAGGTCAGTGGTCTCTGACTCTCTGTCTACACCACAGGTAAATGGTCTCTGACTCTCTGTCTACACCACAGGTCAGTGGTCTCTGACTCTCTGTCTACACCAAAGTTAAATGGTTTCTGACTCTCTGTCTACACCACAGGTCAGTAGTCTCTGACTCTGTCTACACCACAGGTCAGTAGTCTCTGACTCTCTTTCCACACCAGAGGTCAGTAGTCTCTGACTCTATGTCTACACCACAGGTCAGTAGTCTCTGACTCTGTCTACACCACAGGTCAGTAGTCTCTGACTCTCTTTCCACACCAGAGGTCAGTAGTCTCTGACTCTATGTCTACACCACAGGTCAGTAGTCTCTGACTCTGTCTACACCACAGGTCAGTAGTCTCTGACTCTCTTTCCACACCAGAGGTCAGTAGTCTCTGACTCTATGTCTACACCACAGGTCAGTAGTCTCTGACTCTGTCTACACCAGAGGTCTGTAGTCTCTGACTCTCTTTCCACACCACAGGTC
The DNA here is from genome assembly GCF_013265735.2 of Oncorhynchus mykiss. Taxonomy (NCBI): domain Eukaryota; kingdom Metazoa; phylum Chordata; class Actinopteri; order Salmoniformes; family Salmonidae; genus Oncorhynchus; species Oncorhynchus mykiss. Next base: position 1,817,009 of record NC_048565.1, on the reverse strand, counting down.
AGTAGTCTCTGACTCTGTCTACACCACAGGTCAGTAGTCTCTGACTCTCTGTCTACACCACAGGCCAGTGGTTTCTGACTCTCTGTCTACACCACAGGCCAGTGGTCTCTGACTCTCTGTCCACACCACAGGTCATAAAATAAAAAACATTCATTATAATGTCAATATTAAACCTTTTTCCCGTATTAATGAACAGTTGATCACTTTCTATTCAGGGACTTGGATATTCATAATTTGACTGATTAATGGCCCTGTGGCTAGGCCCTGTGGCTCGGCCCTGTGGCTCGGCCCTGTGGCTAGGCCCTGTGGCTAGGCCCTGTGGCTCGGCCCTGTGTCTAGGCCCTGTGGCTAGGCCCTGTGGCTCTGCTCTGTGGCTAGGCCCTGTAGCTAGGCCCTGTGGCTAGGCCCTGTGGCTCGGCCCTGTGGCTAGGCCCTGTAGCTAGGCCCTGTAGCTAGGCCCTGTAGCTAGGCCCTGTAGCTAGGCCCTGTAGCTAGGCCCTGTAGCTAGGCCCTGTAGCTAGGCCCTGATTAATGTAAATCAGTGTTCTGATTGTTCCCTTTTATTTGAATGTTGTTTTACTTTATAAGGCCTGTCACTTTATTTTAAATCAAGGTTCTCCATTCAGCTACATTTGATCCAAGGTTCTCCATTCAGCTACATTTGATCCAAGGTTTTCCATTCAGCTACCTTTGATCCAAGGTTCTCCATTCAGTTACCTTTGATCCATGGTTCTCCATTCAGCTACCTTTGATCCATGGTTCTCCATTCAGCTACCTTTGATCCATGGTTCTCCATTCAGCTACCTTTGATCCATGGTTCTCCATTCAGCTACCTTTGATCCATGGTTCTCCATTCAGCTACCTTTGATCCAAGGTTCTCCATTCAGCTACCTTTGATCCATGGTTCTCCATTCAGCTACCTTTGATCCATGGTTCTCCATTCAGCTACCTTTGATCCATGGTTCTCCATTCCGTTACCTTTGATCCAAGGTTCTCCATTCAGCTACCTTTGATCCAAGGTTCTCCATTCAGCTACCTTTGATCCATGGTTCTCCATTCAGCTACCTTTGATCCATGGTTCTCCATTCAGCTACCTTTGATCCATGGTTCTCCATTCCGTTACCTTTGATCCAAGGTTCTCCATTCAGCTACCTTTGATCCATGGTTCTCCATTCAGCTACCTTTGATCCATGGTTCTCCATTCCGTTACCTTTGATCCAAGGTTCTCCATTCAGCTACCTTTGATCCAAGGTTCTCCATACAGCTACATTTGATCCGTGGTTCTCCATTCAGCTACCTTTGATCCATGGTTCTCCATTCCATTACCTTTGATCCAAGGTTCTCCATTCAGCTACCTTTGATCCAAGGTTCTCCATTCAGCTACCTTTGATCCAAGGTTCTCCATTCAGCTACCTTTGATCCATGGTTCTCCATTCAGCTACCTTTGATCCAAGGTTCTCCATTCAGCTACCTTTGATCCAATGTTCTCCATTCAGCTACCTTTGATCCAAGGTTCTCCATTCAGCTACCTTTGATCCAAGGTTCTCCATTCAGCTACCTTTGATCCAAGGTTCTCCATTCAGCTACCTTAAAGCTTTTTTAATAAGAGCAGAATGATGCAGTTGTTATGCAGTTCAATGACGGTATCATGAAACCATCAGTGTGGTGTATTCTCAACATTGAACAGCACCGGTAGTACCCGTCAGAATGTCTGTATTTAGATCAGGCTGGGCAAGCTCAGAAAAGCTCCGTATCAGCCAGTGCATTTTGGATACATTAAAAAAGTGTCCTTTGAAAGGACAGGCTAAGTACGCTAATCTCTTCCCAGAAGCCAATGGCTAATGAACTGTTCCTCGAAAATCACCTTTAACAAAAAAAAATCTTTAAATACATATTCACTCATACTAGAGGTCTTTCAGGGTGATTCTGTAAAATGTCTTATTCACCCATACTACATGTCCTTAAAATGAGGTCCTTCACATAGTCTATACGTGACCACATAGTCTATACGTGTCCATTTTTATGGACCTGTAGACCTGATGAAACACAGGGCCTAGCTACAGGGCCTAGCTACAGGGCCTAGCTACAGGGCCTAGCCACAGGGTCTAGCCACAGGGCCTAGCCACAGGGCCTAGCTACAGGGTCTAGCTACAGGGCTTAGCCACAGGGTCTAGCCACAGGGCTTAGCCACAGGGCCTAGCTACAGGGCCTAGCTACAGGGCTTAGCTACAGGGTCTGGCTACAGAGACTAGCTACAGGGCCTAGCTACAGGGCCTAGCTACAGGGCCCAGCTACAGGACCTAGCTACAGGGCCTAGCTACAGGGCCCAGCTACAGGGCCCAGCTACAGGGCCTAGCTACAGGGCCTACCTATAGCCTATAGGGCATGGTTCTTTTAAATCTGTGGCAGGTGATCTTTCAGAGGGCCAGGGCACTGATCCTGTTTAGTGTTTAAGACTTAATCAGGATGTATTTTTAGGAGCCTCCTGAAGTCCTGCTCCCCTCTCAGATGGCCTGCCTTGATTGTCACTTTGAAAATTGTTTTTCAGTCAGCCAGAATAACCCTCGTCATGACAACAGGTGTGCTTCCCAAATGACACCCTGTTCCTTTTCAACTGCACTACTTTTGACGAGAGTCCCGTGGGTAGAAACCCTGTGGGTAGAGTCCTGTGGGTAGAAACCCTGTGGGTAGAGTCCTATGGGTAGAAACCCTGTGGGTAGAGTCCTGTGGGTAGAAACCATGTGGGTAGAGTCCTGTGGGTAGAGCCCTATGGGTAGAGTCCTATGGGTAGAAACCCTGTGGGTAGAGTCCTGTGGGTAGAAACCCTGTGGGTAGAGCCCTATGGGTAGAGTCCTGTGGGTAGAAACCCTGTGGGTAGAGTCCTATGGGTAGAAACCCTGTGGGTAGAGTCCTATGGGTAGAAACCCTGTGGGTAGAAACCCTGTGGGTAGAGCCCTATGGGTAGAAACCCTGTGGGTAGAGTCCTGTGGGTAGAAACCCTGTGTGTAGAGCCCTATGGGTAGAGTCCTATGGGTAGAAACCCTGTGGGTAGAGTCCTGTGGGTAGAAACCCTGTGGGTAGAGTCCTGTGGGTAGAAACCCTGTGGGTAGAGCCCTATGGGTAGAAACCCTGTGGGTAGAGTCCTATGGGTAGAAACCCTGTGGGTAGAGCCCTATGGGTAGAAACCCTGTGGGTAGAACCCTATGGGTAGAGTCCTGTGGGTTTCCCTATGGGTAGAGTCCTGTGGGTAGAGTCCTGTGGGTAGAGTCCTATGGGTTTCCCTATGGGTAGAGTCCTATGGGTTTCCTTATGGGTAGAGTCCTATGTGTTTCCCTATTGGTAGAGTTCTGTTGGTAGAGTCGTATGGGTTTCTCTATGGGTAGAGTTCTGTTGGTAGAGTCCTATGGGTTTCCCTATGGGTAGAGTCCTGTGGGTAGAGTCCTATGGGTAGAGTCCTATGGGTAGAGTCCTATGGGTTTCCCTATGGGTAGAGTCCTGTGGGTTTCCTTATGGGTAGAGTCCTATGTGTTTCCCTATTGGTAGAGTTCTGTTGGTAGAGTCGTATGGGTTTCTATATGGGTAGAGTTCTGTTGGTAGAGTCCTATGGGTTTCCCTATGGGTAGAGTCCTGTGGGTAGAGTCCTATGGGTAGAGTCCTATGGGTAGAGTCCTATGGGTTTCCCTATGGGTAGAGTCCTGTGGGTAGAGTCCTATGGGTAGAGTCCTGTGGGTAGAGTCCTGTGGGTAGAGTCCTATGGGTTTCCCTGTGGGTAGAGTCCTGTGGTAGAGTCCTATGCGTTTCCCTATGGGTAGAGCCCTGTGGGTAGAGTCCTATGGGTTTCTCTATGGGTAGAGTTCTGTTGGTAGAGTCCTTTGGGTTTCCCTATGGGTAGAGTCCTGTGGGTAGAGTCCTATGGGTTTCCCTGTGGGTAGAGTCCTGTGGGTAGAGTCCTATGCTGGGCTCTGGTCATAAGTAATGCGCTATAACTATGAAGGTAAGAGTGTACCACATGGGACAGATACTGAGCCTCCTCTAATCTGTCATCTCCAATCTCACTGCTGTTTATCACATCTACAGCCTAGCATCTGATTCAATCTCATGATGGAGAATCTTAATGGAATTAAGATGTACCAGGTGGTGATTACACACCTTCACAACCATTACAGGCCTTTCTTTCATTACGACTAGCAGTTATAGTCAGACATACTGTAGTCTTACTTCTCTAAATGTTTCATGGGGATATTATGAAGAAAAAAAAAACAGATTCAACTGTAAATTGCTCTTGAGCGTCTGCTAAATGACTACTGTAATGTGAAGAAATGTAAAGAAAGGAACATTGAAAGCTTGATGAGAATGAATGGAACCAAACACAGATATAAGACGAAGGCCTATTTTCTAGCTGTCCACACGCCCAGTTTCTTTCATATACATGCAGGGTACGTGTTTTGTGATGTCCGAGCAGGTTTCACCTGTGAACTGATCATTGATTGGCTGACCTTTTATAATCTCCACCCGGCACAGCTAGAAAAGGACTGGCTACTCTTCAGAGTCTGGTTCCTCTCTAGGTTTCTTCCTAGGTTCCTGCCTTCTAGGGAGTTTTTCCTAGCCGCTGTGCTTCTGCTTGCTCTTTGTGGTTTTACTGCTGATATTATATAAATAATGTAATTGATTGATTGTGGTCTATGACCCCTTGACCTCTACAGTGTCTTGTTGGATGGCTGGAGGCCCCTGGCCAGCAGAACCTTAGGAGTCAGCATGGCAAAGATCTGCACAGACCAGTCCTACCCGGCAACGACCCGGCAACGGCCATCTCTCTGCACGCCAAATGACAATCTGGACTCCATTGAGAACGGAACCCCAAGGTCAGAGGTCGCTACAGAACGCTTGAGAGCCAATGAGCTTCTGCCTCCTAAATGGCACACTGGTCCCTATATAGTTCTCTACTATTGATCAAGGCCCAAAGGATTCTGGGAATAGGGTGCCATTTTGGAAGTACCCAATCAAAAGGTTTAGGTTGAGCTCCATGAATTCAGTATGTGGTGCATGAACATTTAGGCTGTGTCTCGATCCAAAAACAGTTGCCTGCTGTCTACCTTGTGGATTGAGACATGTCGACAGTGTACTGTACGTGTAGGGGAGAGTGGGGTAAAATTGAGACATTTTTTTGCATCCAGCATCACTCCATAAAGGGAAATACAGGATTATTTCTAACAAAGATATCTACATATATTTCAGGATAATGTGTATCCTTAGAAATAATCATCAGAATTCATGTAAACATTACAGTTTTGAAAACAGCTTGTCCAACAAAAGAAAGTGGTCTGTTGGCACAATTTACCCGGGTGTGGGGTAAATCACATGTCTGTACTGAATGAAATATTACCACGACCTTTTAAAACCACGTCTGTCTCTATTTCCCAAACACTGTTTCTAAACCCCTTTCATCATAGGCCTTACCTCATATCCCAGTGATAACGCCTTGAATTACGGCTGGGAAGAAAACATTTAGACTATATCAGCCCGCACAGCTACAGTAATGCTATTTCATGCTAGGTTTAAGACCCCATATTAAAGCTGATAGAGACCCCAAATGATGTATAGAACGAATTTTAAAAGTTTCTACTTTGGTTTAGAGAAAAGCATAATGAAATCTCTAACACAATAAATACATTTGACTTGGTGAAAATCAGTTTTCCATGTGGTTTCTTCTTGAAAATGATGACCTCGTCCTACACATTTGGTCAAATGATACATTTTGTGTATGGTGTCTTAGAAACAAGGGTGGCTCAACTTACCCTTTTTGGTTCAACTTACCCCACTCTTCCCTACAGTAGCAATCCCAAATGGCACCCCATTCCCTATATAGTGTACTACTGTTGGGTCCTCTGGGCAACAGGACACATACTGTATGTCACTGCTGTCATGTTCTCTCCCTAACGACCCACTCTCCATCTCCTATTTCTTTAAGGTCCAACTCAGAGTGTGAGGACACCTCGTCAGAGATTCAGGGTGCTGTCTCTGTGTTAACCAGCAGACACCCAGAGCCTCACAGAGATTCCTTCACAGGGTCAGGAGCCCTGGCCAGGTATACCCACCTCGCAGTGTCGCACCATCTCTCTAGTGTGGTCATGAGCCCTGCTGGTCTGCTACTGCCTAGCAACCTAGCGGTGCCAAAAGCCCTGGTCTGCTATTGCATAGCAACTTAGCGGTGCCAAAAGCCCTGGTATGCTATTGCATAGCAACCTAGCGGTGCCAAAAGCCCTGGTATGCTATTGCATAGCAACTTAGCGGTGCCAAAAGCCCTGGTCTGCTATTGCATAGCAACCTAGCGGTGCCAAAAGCCCTGGTCTGCTATTGCATAGCAACCTAGCGGTGCCAAAAGCCCTGGTATGCTATTGCATAGCAACCTAGCGGTGCCAAAAGCCCTGGTCTGCCCTAGAAAGCATATGTTAATTACGATCGCCAAAACGGCCAAACCCAAAAATTTAGACCCCCGTTTTGGCCTCTAAATTTGGTTTATTATGATCAAGTTCGATCCCCATGGTGAATTCTTGACCAATGGAGATATTTAATGAAATAGTGATCCATTCTGACTACTACATTTGTCGTCACACAGGACCATCTGCTGACACTGACCAATCACAGGCCTGTTAGACTCACTCAGCCAGGATGAAAACGACTACACCGACCATGATCCTTTGCTAGTTACAGCCACATTTACCATGATCCTTTGCTAGTTACAGCCACATTTACCATGATCCTTTGCTAGTTACAGCCACATTTACCATGATCCTTTGCTAGTGACAGCCACATTCACCATGATCCTTTGCTAGTGACAGCCACATTCACCATGATCCTTTGTGATTTTCTTATGCAATTCAGCCCCATTGAGCATTATAGCGCCTTTCATATTGAAATACTTCTGGCTTCACATGAGCCATCGGGAGTTTTCTAGAGGAATTCGTGGATGACGTCAGCGCTATCACTATCTACTAGTTTAATGTCTATGAATCTCACCCATATCATTCAGTCATTCATGTTTCATAGGGAGCCATTTGGGACGTAGCCAGAGGCAGTGTAGACACAGAGTGTTATGTTGTGGTTTTACCTGATTGTCTAGACTCTCTAACTTCCTGTTCATGCTGCGGACCTGGGCCTCTCCCAGGATGCACCGCGAGGTGGAGAGACCGGACTCCTTCCTGGAGCGCTTCAGGACCCCTGAGCTCAAAGAGGCCTCCAGCAGAGAGAGCAACACACGGTCACAGGGATACCCCGACAGAGTCCGTAAGAGGAAGTAAGTCTGGACTAGAGATGGGGATGGTTAACTAGGATTTGCAAAATTCTGCTGATTTTTTTTTAGTGGAGGTTTCACTTATTTTGTCCTCATTCCGGGAATCTTCCAACCCAACCTGGGATTTCTGGGAAACCTGTTACCAGAATAGAGCAGCTTTATACGCAACGAAAAAAAAGCTGTCTTGATGAGTGAACCCTAAAAACAGATTGAACAGGTCTCTCTTCTCTCAAAAGAGATTTTCTGATCTCAGCGGGTCTGACCTGTATAAGAAAAAGGTTCAATGAAAACAAACTGAAAATCTCTAACTTGGAATATCCTTTAATAGACCTGTGATTTAATATCTTAACTTAAGATGACTTGAATAGACCTGTGATTTAATATCTTAACTTAAGATGACTTGAATAGACCTGTGATTTAATATATTAACTTAAGATGACTTGAATAGACCTGTGATTTAATATCTTAACTTAAGATGACTTGAATAGACATGTGATTTAATATCTTAACTTAAGATGACTTGAATAGACCTGTGATTTAATATCTTAACTTAAGATGACTTGAATAGACCTGTGATTTAATATCTTAACTTAAGATGACTTGAATAGACCTGTGATTTAATATATTAACTTAAGATGACTTGAATAGACCTGTGATTTAATATATTAACTTAAGATGACTTGAATAGACCTGTGATTTAATATATTAACTTAAGATGACTTGAATAGACCTGTGATTTAATATATTAACTTCAGATGACTTGAATAGACCTGTGATTTAATATATTAACTTAAGATGACTTGAATAGACCTGTGATTTAATATATTAACTTAAGATGACTTGAATAGACCTGTGATTTAATATATTAACTTAAGATGACTTGAATAGACCTGTGATTTAATATATTAACTTAAGATGACTTGAATAGACCTGTGATTTAATATATTAACTTAAGATGACTTGAATAGACCTGTGATTTAATATATTAACTTAAGATGACTTGAATAGACCTGTGATTTAATATCTTAACTTAAGATGACTTGAATAGACCTGTGATTTAATATCTTAACTTAAGATGACTTGAATAGACCTGTGATTTAATATATTAACTTAAGATGACTTGAATAGACCTGTGATTTAATATCTTAACTTAAGATGACTTGAATAGACCTGTGATTTAATATCTTAACTTAAGATGACTTGAATAGACCTGTGATTTAATATATTAACTTAAGATGACTTGAATAGATCTGTGATTTAATATATTAACTTAAGATGACTTGAATAGACCTGTGATTTAATATCTTAACTTAAGATGACTTGAATAGACCTGTGATTTAATATCTTAACTTAAGATGACTTGAATAGACCTGTGATTTAATATCTTAACTTCAGATGACTTGAATAGACCTGTGATTTAATATCTTAACTTAAGATGACTTGAATAGACCTGTGATTTAATATCTTAACTTAAGATGACTTGAATAGACCTGTGATTTAATATCTTAACTTAAGATGACTTGAATAGACCTGTGATTTAATATATTAACTTAAGATGACTTGAATAGATCTGTGATTTAATATCTTAACTTAAGATGACTTGAATAGACCTGTGATTTAATATCTTAACTTAAGATGACTTGAATAGACCTGTGATTTAATATATTAACTTAAGATGACTTGAATAGACCTGTGATTTAATATCTTAACTTAAGATGACTTGAATAGACCTGTGATTTAATATATTAACTTAAGATGACTTGAATAGACCTGTGATTTAATATCTTAACTTAAGATGACTTGAATAGACCTGTGATTTAATATCTTAACTTAAGATGACTTGAATAGACCTGTGATTTAATATCTTAACTTAAGATGACTTGAATAGACCTGTGATTTAATATCTTAACTTAAGATGACTTGAATAGACCTGTGATTTAATATCTTAACTTAAGATGACTTGAATAGACCTGTGATTTAATATATTAACTTAAGATGACTTGAATAGACCTGTGATTTAATATCTTAACTTAAGATGACTTGAATAGACATGTGATTTAATATCTTAACTTAAGATGACTTGAATAGACCTGTGATTTAATATCTTAACTTAAGATGACTTGAATAGACCTGTGATTTAATATCTTAACTTAAGATGACTTGAATAGACCTGTGATTTAATATATTAACTTAAGATGACTTGAATAGACCTGTGATTTAATATATTAACTTAAGATGACTTGAATAGACCTGTGATTTAATATATTAACTTAAGATGACTTGAATAGACCTGTGATTTAATATCTTAACTTAAGATGACTTGAATAGACCTGTGATTTAATATCTTAACTTAAGATGACTTGAATAGACCTGTGATTTAATATCTTAACTTAAGATGACTTGAATAGATCTGTGATTTAATATCTTAACTTAAGATGACTTGAATAGACCTGTGATTTAATATCTTAACTTAAGATGGCTTGAATAGACCTGTGATTTAATATCTTAACTTAAGATGACTTGAATAGACCTGTGATTTAATATATTAACTTAAGATGACTTGAATAGACCTGTGATTTAATATATTAACTTAAGATGACTTGAATAGACCTGTGATTTAATATATTAACTTCAGATGACTTGAATAGACCTGTGATTTAATATATTAACTTAAGATGACTTGAATAGACCTGTGATTTAATATATTAACTTAAGATGACTTGAATAGACCTGTGATTTAATATATTAACTTAAGATGACTTGAATAGACCTGTGATTTAATATCTTAACTTAAGATGACTTGAATAGACCTGTGATTTAATATCTTAACTTAAGATGACTTGAATAGACCTGTGATTTAATATATTAACTTAAGATGACTTGAATAGATCTGTGATTTAATATATTAACTTAAGATGACTTGAATAGACCTGTGATTTAATATCTTAACTTAAGATGACTTGAATAGACCTGTGATTTAATATCTTAACTTAAGATGACTTGAATAGACCTGTGATTTAATATCTTAACTTCAGATGACTTGAATAGACCTGTGATTTAATATCTTAACTTAAGATGACTTGAATAGACCTGTGATTTAATATCTTAACTTAAGATGACTTGAATAGACCTGTGATTTAATATCTTAACTTAAGATGACTTGAATAGACCTGTGATTTAATATATTAACTTAAGATGACTTGAATAGATCTGTGATTTAATATCTTAACTTAAGATGACTTGAATAGACCTGTGATTTAATATCTTAACTTAAGATGACTTGAATAGACCTGTGATTTAATATATTAACTTAAGATGACTTGAATAGACCTGTGATTTAATATCTTAACTTAAGATGACTTGAATAGACCTGTGATTTAATATATTAACTTAAGATGACTTGAATAGACCTGTGATTTAATATCTTAACTTAAGATGACTTGAATAGACCTGTGATTTAATATCTTAACTTAAGATGACTTGAATAGACCTGTGATTTAATATCTTAACTTAAGATGACTTGAATAGACCTGTGATTTAATATCTTAACTTAAGATGACTTGAATAGACCTGTGATTTAATATCTTAACTTAAGATGACTTGAATAGACCTGTGATTTAATATATTAACTTAAGATGACTTGAATAGACCTGTGATTTAATATCTTAACTTAAGATGACTTGAATAGACATGTGATTTAATATCTTAACTTAAGATGACTTGAATAGACCTGTGATTTAATATCTTAACTTAAGATGACTTGAATAGACCTGTGATTTAATATCTTAACTTAAGATGACTTGAATAGACCTGTGATTTAATATATTAACTTAAGATGACTTGAATAGACCTGTGATTTAATATATTAACTTAAGATGACTTGAATAGACCTGTGATTTAATATATTAACTTAAGATGACTTGAATAGACCTGTGATTTAATATCTTAACTTAAGATGACTTGAATAGACCTGTGATTTAATATCTTAACTTAAGATGACTTGAATAGACCTGTGATTTAATATCTTAACTTAAGATGACTTGAATAGATCTGTGATTTAATATCTTAACTTAAGATGACTTGAATAGACCTGTGATTTAATATCTTAACTTAAGATGGCTTGAATAGACCTGTGATTTAATATCTTAACTTAAGATGACTTGAATAGACCTGTGATTTAATATATTAACTTAAGATGACTTGAATAGACCTGTGATTTAATATCTTAACTTAAGATGACTTGAATAGACCTGTGATTTAATATATTAACTTAAGATGACTTGAATAGACCTGTGATTTAATATCTTAACTTAAGATGACTTGAATAGACCTGTGATTTAATATCTTAACTTAAGATGACTTGAATAGACCTGTGATTTAATATCTTAACTTAAGATGACTTGAATAGACCTGTGATTTAATATCTTAACTTAAGATGACTTGAATAGACCTGTGATTTAATATCTTAACTTAAGATGACTTGAATAGACCTGTGATTTAATATCTTAACTTAAGATGACTTGAATAGACCTGTGATTTAATATCTTAACTTAAGATGACTTGAATAGACCTGTGATTTAATATCTTAACTTAAGATGACTTGAATAGACCTGTGATTTAATATCTTAACTTAAGATGACTTGAATAGACCTGTGATTTAATATCTTAACTTAAGATGACTTGAATAGACCTGTGATTTAATATATTAACTTAAGATGACTTGAATAGACCTGTGATTTAATATCTTAACTTAAGATGACTTGAATAGATCTGTGATTTAATATCTTAACTTAAGATGACTTGAATAGATCTGTGATTTAATATATTAACTTAAGATGACTTGAATAGACCTGTGATTTAATATCTTAACTTAAGATGACTTGAATAGACCTGTGATTTAATATCTTAACTTAAGATGACTTGAATAGACCTGTGATTTAATATATTAACTTAAGATGACTTGAATAGACCTGTGATTTAATATATTAACTTAACATGACTTGAATAGACCTGTGATTTAATATCTTAACTTAAGATGACTTGAATAGACCTGTGATTTAATATCTTAACTTAAGATGACTTGAATAGACCTGTGATTTAATATCTTAACTTAAGATGACTTGAATAGACCTGTGATTTAATATCTTAACTTAAGATGACTTGAATAGACCTGTGATTTAATATCTTAACTTAAGATGACTTGAATAGACCTGTGATTTAATATCTTAACTTAAGATGACTTGAATAGACCTGTGATTTAATATCTTAACTTAAGATGACTTGAATAGACCTGTGATTTAATATCTTAACTTAAGATGACTTGAATAGACCTGTGATTTAATATCTTAACTTAAGATGACTTGAATAGACCTGTGATTTAATATCTTAACTTAAGATGACTTGAATAGACCTGTGATTTAATATCTTAACTTAAGATGACTTGAATAGACCTGTGATTTAATATCTTAACTTAAGATGACTTGAATAGACCTGTGATTTAATATCTTAACTTAAGATGACTTGAATAGACCTGTGATTTAATATCTTAACTTAAGATGACTTGAATAGACCAGTGATTTAATATCTTAACTTAAGATGACTTGAATAGATTTGTGATTTAATATCTTAACTTAAGATGACTTGAATAGACCTGTGATTTAATATCTTAACTTAAGATGACTTGAATAGACCTGTGATTTAATATCTTAACTTAAGATGACTTGAATAGACCTGTGATTTAATATCTTAACTTAAGATGACTTGAATAGACCTGTGATTTAATATCTTAACTTAAGATGACTTGAATAGACCTGTGATTTAATATCTTAACTTAAGATGACTTGAATAGACCTGTGATTTAATATCTTAACTTAAGATGACTTGAATAGACCTGTGATTTAATATCTTAACTTAAGATGACTTGAATAGACCTGTGATTTAATATATTAACTTAAGATGACTTGAATAGACCTGTGATTTAATATCTTAACTTAAGATGACTTGAATAGATCTGTGATTTAATATCTTAACTTAAGATGACTTGAATAGACCTGTGATTTAATATCTTAACTTAAGATGACTCAGGAGCATTCTAATACATCCGCAGAGAAAACTAGGATTATGCTCAGTTTGAAATAAATGAAGCTCAATTTGAGTCATTATTTAACTAACCCTGCCAATCTGTCCCTTTCTTTCCTTCTCAAGCCAAGTCAGTCAATGGCCGCTGGCCATGTACAATATGAACAACTGCAACAACACAGATGAGTAAGTGGAGCTAGACGTAGCACTTTAGACAGGAAGTAGAAAGTAGCTCTTTAGAGAGGAGGTAGAAAGTAGCTCTTTAGAGAGGAAGTAGAAAGTAGCTCTTTAGAGAGGAAGTAGAAAGTAGATATTTAGACAGGAAGTAGAAAGTAGATCTTTAGACAGGAAGTAGAAAGTAGCTCTTTAGAGAGGAAGTAGAAAGTAGCTCTTTAGAGAGAAGGTAGAAAGTAGCTCTTTAGACAGGAAGTAGAAAGTAGCCCTCGATACTAGTTTATAGAGGACACTGGAACTGTTAGAGGTCTTAACCTATTGGTACACTGTAAGTCCTGGTATGTATATAGTGTAGTTGTACACCAGTAGTTGTATAGTCATATAAGCATGTATGACCAAGTAGAAAGTAGCTCTTTAGAGAGGAGGTAGAAAGTAGCTCTTTAGACAGGAAGTAGAAAGTAGCCCATACATAAAGATATAAAACTGTATTTTTTTGTGAAGAATCAACAACAAGTGGGACACAATCATGAAGTGGAACGACATTTATTGGATATTTCAAACTTTTTTAACAATTCAAAAACTGAAAAATTGGACGTGCAAAATTATTCAGCCCCCTTAAGTTAATACTTTGTAGCGCCACCTTTTGCTGTGATTACAGCTGTAAGTCGCTTGGGGTATGTCTCTATCAGTTTTGCACATCGAGAGACTGACATTTTTTCCCAGTCCTCCTTGCAAAACAGCTCGAGCTCAGTGAGGTTGGATGGAGAGCATTTGTGAACAGCAGTTTTCAGTTCTTTCCACAGATTCTCGATTGGATTCAGGTCTGGACTTTGACTTGGCCATTCTAACACCTGGATATGTTTATTTTTGAACCATTCCATTGTAGATTTTGCTTTATGTTTTGGATCGTTGTCTTGTTGGAAGACAAATCTCCGTCCCAGTCTCAGGTCTTTTGCAGACTCCATCAGGTTTTCTTCCAGAATGGTCCTGTATTTGGCTCCATCCATCTTCCCATCAATTTTAATCATCTTCCCTGTCCCTGCTGAAGAAAAGCAGGCCCAAACCATGATGCTGCCACCACCATGTTTGACAGTGGGGATGGTGTGTTCAGCTGTGTTGCTTTTACGCCAAACATAACGTTTTGCATTGTTGCCAAAAAGTTCAATTTTGGTTTCATCTGACCAGAGCACCTTCTTCCACATGTTTGGTGTGTCTCCCAGGTGGCTTGTGGCAAACTTTAAACGACACTTTTTATGGATATCTTTAAGAAATGGCTTTCTTCTTGCCACTCTTCCATAAAGGCCAGATTTGTGCAATATACGACTGATTGTTGTCCTATGGACAGAGTCTCCCACCTCAGCTGTAGATCTCTGCAGTTCATCCAGAGTGATCATGGGCCTCTTGGCTGCATCTCTGATCAGTCTTCTCCTTGTATGAGCTGAAAGTTTAGAGGGACGGCCAGGTCTTGGTAGATTTGCAGTGGTCTGATACTCCTTCCATTTCAATATTATCGCTTGCACAGTGCTCCTTGGGATGTTTAAAGCTTGGGAAATCTTTTTGTATCCAAATCCGGCTTTAAACTTCTTCACAACAGTATCTCGGACCTGCCTGGTGTGGTCCTTGTTCTTCATGATGCTCTCTGCGCTTTTAACGGACCTCTGAGACTATCACAGTGCAGGTGCATTTATACTGAGACTTGATTACACACAGGTGGATTGTATTTATCATCATTAGTCATTTAGGTCAACATTGGATCATTCAGAGATCCTCACTGAACTTCTGGAGAGAGTTTGCTGCACTGAAAGTAAAGGGGCTGAATAATTTTGCACGCCCAATTTTTCAGTTTTTGATTTGTTAAAAAAGTTTGAAATATCCAATAAATGTCGTTCCACTTCATGATTGTGTTCCACTTGTTGTTGATTCTTCACAAAAAAATACAGTTTTATATCTTTATGTTTGAAGCCTGAAATGTGGCAAAAGGTCGCAAAGTTCAAGGGGGCCGAATACTTTCGCAAGGCACTGTACATAATAGTTTTATAGACATAATAGTTCTACAGACATAATAGTTTTATAGACATAATAGTTCTATAGACATAATAGTTTTATAGACATAATAGTTTTATAGACATAATAGTTCTATAGACATAATAGTTCTATAGACATAATAGTTCTATAGACATAATAGTTCTATAGACATAATAGTTCTATAGACATAATAGTTCTATAGACATAATAGTTCTATAGACATAATAGTTCTATAGACATAATAGTTCTATAGACATTTAGTTCTATATACATAATAGTTCTATAGACATAATAGTTCTATAGACATAATAGTTCTATAGACATAATAGTTCTATAGACATAATAGTTCTATATACATAATAGTTCTATAGACATAATAGTTTATAGACATAATAGTTCTATAGACATAATAGTTCTATAGACATAATAGTTCTATAGACATAATAGTTCTATAGACATAATAGTTCTATAGACATAATAGTTCTATAGACATAATAGTTCTATAGACATAATAGTTCTATAGACATAATAGTTCTATAGACATAATAGTTCTATATACATAATAGTTCTATAGACATAATAGTTCTATAGACATAATAGTTTATAGACATAATAGTTCTATAGACATAATAGTTCTATAGACATAATAGTTCTATAGACATAATAGTTCTATAGACATAATAGTTCTGTCACATACACATGGTTAGCAGATGTTAATGCGAGTGTAGCGAAATGCTTGAGCTTCTAGTTCCGAAGGCAGTAATAACCAACGAGTAATCTAAACCTAACAATTCCACAACTGCTACCTTATACACACACGTGTAAAGGGATAAAGAATATGTACATAAAGATATATGAATGAGTGATGGTACAGAGCGGCATAGACAAGGTGCAGTAGATGGTATCGAGTACAGTATATACATATGAGATGATGGAATGTAGGGTATGTAAACATAAAAGTGGTATAGTTTAAAGTGGCTAGTGATACATGTATTACATAAAGATGGCAAGATGCAGTAGATGGTATAGAGTACAGTATATACATATGAGATGAGTAATGTAGGGTATGTAAACATTATATTAAGTGGCATTGTTTAAAGTGGCTAGTGATATATATTTTTTTACATCAATTTCCATTATTAAAGTGGCTGGAGTTGAGTCAGTATGTTGGCAGCAGCCACTCAATGTTAGTGGTGGCTGTTTAACAGTCTGATGGCCTTGAGATAGAAGCTGTTTTCAGTCTCTTGGTCCCAGCTTTGATGCACCTGTACTGACCTCGCCTTCTGGATGATAGCGGGGTGAACAGGCAGTGGCTCGGGTGGTTATTGTCCTTGATGATCTTTATGGCCTTCCTGTGACATCGGGTGGTGTAGGTGTCCTGGAGGGAAGGTAGTTTGCCCCCGGGAATGCGTTGTGCAGACCTCACTACCCTCTGGAGAGCCTTACGGTTGTGGGCGGAGCAGTTGCCGTACCAGGCGGTGATACAGCCCGACAGGATGCTCTGGATTGTGCATCTGTAAAAGTTTGTGAGTGCTTTTGGTGACAAGCCGAATTTCTTCAGCCTCCTGAGGTTGAAGAGGCGCTGCTGCGCCTTCTTCACCACGCTGTCTGTGTGGGTGGACCAATTCAGTTTGTCCTGTGATGTGTACGCCGAGGAACTTAAAATTTACTACCCTCTCCACTACTGTCCCGTCGATGTGGATAGGGGGGTGCTCCCTCTGCTGTTTCCTGAAGTCCACGATCATCTCCTTTGTTTTGTTGACGTTGAGTGTGAGGTGATTTTCCTGACACCACACTCCGAGGGCCCTCACATCCTCCATGTAGGCCGTCTCATCGTTGTTGGTAATCAAGCCCACTACTGTTGTGTCATCTGCAAACTTGATGATTGAGTTGGAGGCGTGCATGGCCACACAGTCGTGGGTGAACAGGGAGTACAGGAGAGGGCTCAGAACGCACGCTTGTGTGGCCCCAGTGTTGAGGATCAGCGGGGTGGAGATGTTGTTACCTACTCTCACCACCTGGGGGCGTCCCGTCAGGAAGTCCAGTACCCAGTTGCACGGGGTGGGGTCAAGACCCAGGGTCTCGAGCTTGATGATGAGTTTGGAGGGTACTATGGTGTTAAATGCTGAGCTGTAGTCGATGAACAGCATTCTCACATAGGTATTCCTCTTGTCCAGATGGGTTAGGGCAGTGTGCAGTGTGGTTGCGATTGCGTCGTCTGTGGACCTATTGGGGCGGTAAGCAAATTGGAGTGGGTCTAGGGTGTCAGGTAGGGTGGAGGTGATATGGTCCTTGACTAGACATAATAGTTCTATAGACATAATAGTTCTATAGACATAATAGTTCTATATACATAATAGTTCTATAGACATAATAGTTCTATATACATAATAGTTCTATAGACATAATAGTTCTATATACATAATAGTTTATGGACATAATAGTTTTATAGACATAATAGTTCTATAGACATAATAGTTCTATAGACATAATAGTTCTATATACATAATAGTTCTATAGACATAATAGTTCTATATACATAATAGTTCTATAGACATAATAGTTCTATAGACATAATAGTTCTATATACATAATAGTTCTATAGACATAATAGTTCTATATACATAATAGTTCTATAGACATAATAGTTCTATATACATAATAGTTCTATAGACATAATAGTTCTATAGACATAATAGTTCTATAGACATAATAGTTCTATAGACATAATAGTTCTATATACATAATAGTTTATGGACATAATAGTTTTATAGACATAATAGTTCTATAGACATAATAGTTCTATAGACATAATAGTTCTATATACATAATAGTTCTATAGACATAATAGTTCTATATACATAATAGTTCTATAGACATAATAGTTCTATATACATAATAGTTCTATAGACATAATAATTCTATGGACATAATAGTTTATGGACATAATAGTTTTATAGACATAATAGTTCTATAGACATAATAGTTCTATAGACATAATAGTTCTATATACATAATAGTTCTATAGACATAATAGTTCTATAGACATAATAGTTCTATATACATAATAGTTCTATAGACATAATAGTTCTATAGACATAATAGTTCTATATACATAATAGTTCTATATACATAATAGTTCTATAGACATAATAGTTTATGGACATAATAGTTTTATAGACATAATAGTTCTATAGACATAATAGTTCTATATACATAATAGTTCTATAGACATAATAGTTTTATAGACATAATAGTTCTATAGACATAATAGTTCTATAGACATAATAGTTCTATAGACATAATAGTTCTATATACATAATAGTTCTATATACATAATAGTTCTATAGACATAATAGTTTATGGACATAATAGTTTTATAGACATAATAGTTCTATAGACATAATAGTTCTATATACATAATAGTTCTATATACATAATAGTTCTATATACATAATAGTTCTATAGACATAATAATTCTATGGACATAATAGTTTATGGACATAATAGTTTATAGACATAATAGTTTTATAGACATAATAGTTTTATAGACATAATAGTTTTATAGACATAGACATAATAGTTCTATAGACATAATAATTCTATGGACATAATAGTTTATGGACATAATAGTTTATAGACATAATAGTTTTATAGACATAATAGTTTTATAGACATAATAGTTTTATAGACATAGACATAATAGTTCTATAGACATAATAGTTCTATAGACATAATAGTTTTATAGACATAATAGTTTTATAGACCATAGTTTATAGACATAATAGTTCTATAGACATAATAGTTCTATAGACATAATAGTTCTATAGACATAATAGTTCTATAGACATAATAGTTTTATAGACATAATAGTTTTATAGACATAATAGTTCTATAGACATAATAGTTTTATAGACATAATAGTTTTATAGACCATAGTTTATAGACATAATAGTTCTATAGACATAATAGTTCTATAGACATAATAGTTCTATAGACATAATAGTTTTATAGACATAATAGTTTTATAGACATAATAGTTCTATAGACATAATAGTTTTATAGAAATAATAGTTTTATAGACCATAGTTTATAGACATAATAGTTTTATAGACATAATAGTTCTATAGACATAATAGTTCTATATACATAATAGTTCTATATACATAATAGTTCTATAGACATAATAGTTTATGGACATAATAGTTTTATAGACATAATAGTTCTATAGACATAATAGTTCTATAGACATAATAGTTCTATATACATAATAGTTCTATATACATAATAGTTCTATAGACATAATAATTCTATGGACATAATAGTTTATGGACATAATAGTTTATAGACATAATAGTTTTATAGACATAATAGTTTTATAGACATAATAGTTTTATAGACATAGACATAATAGTTCTATAGACATAATAGTTCTATAGACATAATAGTTTTATAGACATAATAGTTTTATAGACCATAGTTTATAGACATAATAGTTCTATAGACATAATAGTTCTATAGACATAATAGTTCTATAGACATAATAGTTCTATAGACATAATAGTTTTATAGACATAATAGTTTTATAGACATAATAGTTTTATAGACATAATAGTTCTATAGACATAATAGTTTTATAGACATAATAGTTTTATAGACCATAGTTTATAGACATAATAGTTCTATAGACATAATAGTTCTATAGACATAATAGTTCTATAGACATAATAGTTTTATAGACATAATAGTTTTATAGACATAATAGTTCTATAGACATAATAGTTTTATAGAAATAATAGTTTTATAGACCATAGTTTATAGACATAATAGTTTTATAGACATAATAGTTCTATAGACATAATAGTTTTATAGACATAATAGTTTTATAGATCATAGTTTATAGACATAATAGTTCTATAGACATAATAGTTTTATAGACATAATAGTTTTATAGACATAATAGTTCTATAGACATAATAGTTCTATAGACATAATAGTTTCATAGACATAATAGTTCTATAGACATAATAGTTCTATAGACATAATAGTTCTATAGACATAATAGTTCTATAGACATAGATAAGCATGTAAAGATCTGCTATGTCAATAGCAGTTGCTCCAGTTGGATTTTAGTTGCAGCTATAGAATGAGAAGACACCATCATTGTTTGAGAGGCCCCATTTGGGATCATTATTAAATAGCATTTAATGGATTACCTATATGGTAGTTTTAGTCTTCCTTAGAATGCATTGTTGAAAGTCCTGATCTTGATTATACTGGTTAGGCCACTGTTTGATATTGTATTTCAAAAAGATACATCTAAAAGTAAAATTAAGTATAAACTTATACTCCTTATTCAACATTCAGTGAACTATACCATTTTATATTTATGTCAATGTAAAATTGAAGTTAGTCTCATGAGAAGTGAACTGTATGGTGAACATAAATAGGAGTGGTGCTGCCACCTACAGGGCTGTCGTATAACCTGCACTTTCACACACGGTAATGCCCTCTGAAACCCCATGGGACTGTTTCCACTGGATATTATTGACCTGTTACTGTTTCTGCAGAGCAGGGGTCCACAATTACATTCAGGCATAGGCCGATGGTCGGGGGGACCAGAACATAGTTATACATAAATAAATATTTAATACACTGCAAATTGACCACAAGAATCCCAATCAGATATAGTATTTGATGATAACAGAATAATCTCCTACCTTGATTACATTGGGATACGATCACATGTGGCTTTATTTATGCGTGAGACTACATGGAAACAGATGTTCTAAATTAAAATAACTTTGAGCTGATTTCCTAGTGATTTTACATTATTTCATGTCCAACAACAAAAATGATTAAATAAAATAAAACTTGTTCAGAAAACTTGGGGAGGCAAATAAAATGAGATTCGGCCCGCGGGCCGCCTGTTGGGGATCCCTGCTGTAGAGTATCAATGCCCCCTAGGCAAGTAACGACCTTTCCACTAGCGTTGGCTCATATTGTACTATGATAGTCCACCAATAGTCTACCAATAGTATGCCAATTAGTCCACCAATAGTCTGTCAATAGTCTGCCATAAATACCCTAGAAAGTCACTTATAGATCATCTTAATCCTTAACAACATGAAAAATAAACATCCATTATCCACAGCAAAAAAGATGACAAGAAGGACGAAATAAAGAAAGAGGAGAAAAAACAGGAAGCGCAAGAAGATGAGAAGAAAGAGGAGGAGAAAGAGGAGAAGAAAGAGGAGGAGCCTAAGAAGGAGGAGCCTAAGAAGGAGGAGCCTAAGAAGGAGGAGAAGAAGAAGGAGGAGCCCCCGTAAGTATGACAGTAGTCTGATTGGTCGTCTGCCCCAAGATGTGAAGGATAAGGCACATCTGGCAGCATGCTACACTAACATAAAAAATGGATAGGTGGGAGAGAAACACTACTTGGGTGTCGGTAAGAACACACACAGGAGAGAAGGGTAGCCTTTGTTTTACCAACATTGAACACGGTGGCCATTGATTCTACAATGTCAGAACAGACACTAACAAATGTTGTTCGGTTGTAATGTATTGTATATGCAAGATGGTGGTCAATCTTGTCACTCAACCCCTTTGTGATTGAGGCCACCCCTCATACCCTGGTTCCTCAAAAGGTTTCTTCCTAGGTTCTGGCCTTTCTAGGGAGTTTTCCTAGCCACCGTGTTTCTACACCTGCATTGCTTGCTGTTTGGGGTTTTAGGCTGGGTATCTGTACAGCACTTTGAGATATCAGCTGATGTAAGAAGGGCTATATAAATCAATTTGATTTGATTTGATTGAAAACTGTGCATGTTTCAGGAAAGAGATTTGGATCATGGACCCATCAGCAGACAAATACTACACATGGCTCACCATCATAGCAGCACCATGTTTCTACAACCTGATGATGCTAGTGACCAGGTTTGTTCTCATACAGTACAGTTCACTTCATTTTATCTTACAAAGGGAATATATCAGATTTTTGTTGTTGAATGTTTGTTGTATTTCTTTTTTAATGTTGTATATTGTTGTTGACTGTTGTTTTGTCATCCCACAGGGCATGTTTTAACGAACTCCAGAACACATACACAATGCTGTGGATTGTCCTGGACTACACCTCAGACTTAGTCTACTACGCAGACACATTCGTCAGGTCTAGAACAGGTGAGGTTCTTCTTCTAAAAACACATGATAGACCGGGATGAGCAGGGAGACAGTTAGAGAGAACATAGTGTGAAGACCGGTGTGGCTGGGATGGGAAGACCGGTGGGGTGTGAAGACCGGTGGGGCTGGGAAGACCGGTGGGGTTGGGAAGACCGGTGGGGCTGGGGTGGGAAGACCGGTGGGGCTGGGATGTGAAGACCAGTGGGGCTGGGATGTGAAGACCAGTGGGGCTGGGATGTGAAGACCAGTGGGGATGGGATGTGAAGACCAGTGGGGATGGGATGTGAAGACCAGTGGGGCTGGGCTGGGAAGACCAGTGGGGCTGGGAAGGCCGGTGGGGCTGGGATGAGAAGACCGGTGGGGCTGGGATGTGAAGACCAGTGGGGCTGGGATGTGAAGACCAGTGGGGCTGGGATGTGAAGACCGGTGGGGCTGGGATGTGAAGACCGGTGAGGCTGGGATGTGAAGACCGGTGGGGCTGGGGTGTGAAGACCGGTGGGGCTGGGATGTGAAGACCGGGGGGGCTGGGAAGACCGGTGGGGCTGGGGTGGGAAGACCGGTGGGGCTGGGATGTGAAGACCGGTGGGGCTGGGATGGGAAGACCGGTGGGGCTGGGGTGGGAAGACCGGTGGGGCTGGGATGGGAAGACCGGTGGGGCTGGGATGTGAAGACCAGTGGGGCTGGGATGTGAAGACCGGTGGGGCTGGGGTGTGAAGACCGGTGGGGCTGGAATGTGAAGACCGGGGGGGCTGGGAAGACCGGTGGGGCTGGGGTGGGAAGACCGGTGGGCCTGGGATGGGAAGGTCGGTGCGGCTGGGATGGGAAGACCGGTGGGCCTGGGATGGGAAGGTCGGTGCGGCTGGGATGGGAAGACCGGTGGGGCTGGGAAGACCGGTGGGGCTGGGATGTGAAGACCAGTGTGGCTGGGGTGTGAAGACCGGTGGAGCTGGGATGTGAAGACCGGTGGGGCTTTGGTGGGAAGACCGGTGGGGCTGGGATGGGAAGACCGGTGGAGCTGGGATGGGAAGACCGGTGGGGCTGGGATGGGAAGACCGGTGGGGCTGGGATGGGAAGACCGGGGGGGCTGGGAAGACCGGTGGGGCTGGGATGGGAAGACCAGTGGGGCTGGGGTAGGAAGACCAGTGGGGCTGGGATGTGAAGACCAGTGGGGCTGGGATGTGAAGACCAGTGGGGCTGGGATGTGAAGACCAGTGGGGCTGGGCTGGGAAGACCAGTGGGGCTGGGCTGGGAAGACCAGTGGGGCTGGGAAGGCCGGTGGAGCTGGGATGAGAAGACCGGTGGGGCTGGGATGTGAAGACCGGTGGGGCTGGGATGTGAAGACCGGTGGGGCTGGGATGTGAAGACCGGGGGGGCTGGGATGTGAAGACCGGGGGGGCTGGGCTGGGAAGACCAGTGGGGCTGGGAAGGCCGGTGGAGCTGGGATGAGAAGACCGGTGGGGCTGGGATGTGAAGACCGGGGGGGCTGGGATGTGAAGACCAGTGGGGCTGGGCTGGAAAGACCAGTGGGGCTGGGAAGGCCGGTGGAGCTGGGATGAGAAGACCGGTGGGGCTGGGATGTGAAGACCAGTGGGGCTGGGCTGGGAAGACCAGTGGGGCTGGGAAGGCCGGTGGAGCTGGGATGAGAAGACCGGTGGGGCTGGGATGTGAAGACCCGTGGCTCTGGGATGTGAAGACCGGTGGGGCTGGGATGTGAAGACCGGGGGGGCTGGGAAGACCGGTGGGGCTGGGGTGGGAAGACCGGTGGGGCTGGGATGAGAAGCTGGGATGTGAAGACCGGTGGGTCTGGGATGGGGCTGGGATGGGGCTGGGATGTGAAGACCAGTGTGGCTGGGATGTGAAGACCAGTGGGGCTGGGATGTGAAGACCGGTGGGGCTGGGGTGGGAAGACCAGTGGGGCTGGGATTGGAAGACCGGTGGGGCTGGGATGTGAAGACCAGTGGGGCTGGGAAGACCGGTGGGGCTGGGATGGGAAGACCAGTGGGGCTGGGCTGGGAAGACCGGTGGGGCTTGGATGAGAAGACCGGTGGGGCTGGGATGTGAAGACCGGTGGGGCTGGGATGTGAAGACCAGTGGGGCTGGGATGTGAAGACCGGTGGGGCTGGGATGTGAAGACCGGTGGGGCTGGGATGTGAAGACCGGGGGGGCTGGGATGTGAAGACCGGGGGGGCTGGGCTGGGAAGACCAGTGGGGCTGGGAAGGCCGGTGGAGCTGGGATGAGAAGACCGGTGGGGCTGGGATGTGAAGACCGGGGGGGCTGGGATGTGAAGACCAGTGGGGCTGGGCTGGGAAGACCAGTGGGGCTGGGATGTGAAGACCAGTGGGGCTGGGAAGACCGGTGGGGCTGGGATGTGAAGACCAGTGTGGCTGGGATGTGAAGACCAGTGGGGCTGGGATGTGAAGACCGGTGGGGCTGGGGTGGGAAGACCAGTGGGGCTGGGATTGGAAGACCGGTGGGGCTGGGATGTGAAGACCAGTGGGGCTGGGAAGACCGGTGGGGCTGGGATGGGAAGACCAGTGGGGCTGGGCTGGGAAGACCAGTGGGGCTGGGCTGGGAAGACCAGTGGGGCTGGGAAGGCCGGTGGAGCTGGGATGAGAAGACCGGTGGGGCTGGGATGTGAAGACCGGTGGGGCTGGGATGTGAAGACCGGTGGGGCTGGGATGTGAAGACCGGGGGGGCTGGGATGTGAAGACCGGGGGGCTGGGCTGGGAAGACCAGTGGGGCTGGGAAGGCCGGTGGAGCTGGGATGAGAAGACCGGTGGGGCTGGGATGTGAAGACCGGGGGGGCTGGGATGTGAAGACCAGTGGGGCTGGGCTGGGAAGACCAGTGGGGCTGGGAAGGCCGGTGGAGCTGGGATGAGAAGACCGGTGGGGCTGGGATGTGAAGACCAGTGGGGCTGGGCTGGGAAGACCAGTGGGGCTGGGAAGGCCGGTGGAGCTGGGATGAGAAGACCGGTGGGGCTGGGATGTGAAGACCCGTGGCTCTGGGATGTGAAGACCGGTGGGGCTGGGATGTGAAGACCGGGGGGGCTGGGAAGACCGGTGGGGCTGGGGTGGGAAGACCGGTGGGGCTGGGAAGGCCGGTGGAGCTGGGATGAGAAGACCGGTGGGGCTGGGATGTGAAGACCAGTGGGGCTGGGCTGGGAAGACCAGTGGGGCTGGGAAGGCCGGTGGAGCTGGGGCTGGGATGTGAAGACCAGTGGGGCTGGGATTTGAAGACCAGTGGGGCTGGGATGTGAAGACCAGTGGGGCTGGGATGTGAAGACCAGTGGGGCTGGGTTGGGAAGACCGGTGGGGCTGGGATGGGAAGACCAGTGGGGCTGGGATGTGAAGACCAGTGGGGCTGGGATGTGAAGACCAGTGGGGCTGGGATGTGAAGACCAGTGGGGCTGGGATGTGAAGACCAGTGGGGCTGGGATGTGAAGACCAGTGGGGCTGGGATGTGAAGACCAGTGGGGCTGGGAAGACCGGTGGGGCTGGGATGGGAAGACCAGTGGGGCTGGGCTGGGAAGACCGGTGGGGCTTGGATGAGAAGACCGGTGGGGCTGGGATGTGAAGACCGGTGGGGCTGGGATGTGAAGACCAGTGGGGCTGGGATGTGAAGACCAGTGGGGCTGGGCTGGGAAGACCAGTGGGGCTGGGCTGGGAAGACCGGTGGGGCTGGGATGAGAAGACCGGTGGGGCTGGGATGAGAAGACCGGTGGGGCTGGGATGAGAAGACCGGTAGGACTGGGATGTGAAGACCGGTGGGGCTGGGGTGGGAAGACCGGTGGGGCTGGGGTGTAAAGACCGGTGGGGCTGGGGTGGGAAGACCGGTGGGGCTGGGGTGGGAAGACCGGCGGGGCTGGGATGGGAAGACCAGTGGGGCTGGGAAGACCGGTGGGGCTGGGATGGGAAGACCAGTGGGGCTGGGCTGGGAAGACCAGTGGGGCTGGGCTGGGAAGACCAGTGGGGCTGGGAAGGCCGGTGGAGCTGGGATGAGAAGACCGGTGGGGCTGGGATGTGAAGACCGGTGGGGCTGGGATGTGAAGACCGGTGGGGCTGGGATGTGAAGACCGGGGGGGCTGGGATGTGAAGACCGGGGGGGCTGGGCTGGGAAGACCAGTGGGGCTGGGAAGGCCGGTGGAGCTGGGATGAGAAGACCGGTGGGGCTGGGATGTGAAGACCGGGGGGGCTGGGATGTGAAGACCAGTGGGGCTGGGCTGGGAAGACCAGTGGGGCTGGGCTGGGAAGACCAGTGGGGCTGGGAAGGCCGGTGGAGCTGGGATGAGAAGACCGGTGGGGCTGGGATGTGAAGACCAGTGGGGCTGGGCTGGGAAGACCAGTGGGGCTGGGAAGGCCGGTGGAGCTGGGATGAGAAGACCGGTGGGGCTGGGATGTGAAGACCCGTGGCTCTGGGATGTGAAGACCGGTGGGGCTGGGATGTGAAGACCGGGGGGGCTGGGAAGACCGGTGGGGCTGGGGTGGGAAGACCGGTGGGGCTGGGAAGGCCGGTGGAGCTGGGATGAGAAGACCGGTGGGGCTGGGATGTGAAGACCAGTGGGGCTGGGCTGGGAAGACCAGTGGGGCTGGGAAGGCCGGTGGAGCTGGGGCTGGGATGGGAAGACCAGTGGGGCTGGGATGTGAAGACCAGTGGGGCTGGGATTTGAAGACCAGTGAGGCTGGGATGTGAAGACCAGTGGGGCTGGGATGTGAAGACCAGTGGGGCTGGGATGTGAAGACCGGTGGGGCTGGGATGTGAAGACCGGTGGGGCTGGGATGTGAAGACCGGGGGGGCTGGGATGTGAAGACCGGGGGGGCTGGGCTGGGAAGACCAGTGGGGCTGGGAAGGCCGGTGGAGCTGGGATGAGAAGACCGGTGGGGCTGGGATGTGAAGACCGGGGGGGCTGGGATGTGAAGACCAGTGGGGCTGGGCTGGGAAGACCAGTGGGGCTGGGATGTGAAGACCAGTGGGGCTGGGAAGACCGGTGGGGCTGGGATGTGAAGACCAGTGTGGCTGGGATGTGAAGACCAGTGGGGCTGGGATGTGAAGACCGGTGGGGCTGGGGTGGGAAGACCAGTGGGGCTGGGATTGGAAGACCGGTGGGGCTGGGATGTGAAGACCAGTGGGGCTGGGAAGACCGGTGGGGCTGGGATGGGAAGACCAGTGGGGCTGGGCTGGGAAGACCAGTGGGGCTGGGCTGGGAAGACCAGTGGGGCTGGGAAGGCCGGTGGAGCTGGGATGAGAAGACCGGTGGGGCTGGGATGTGAAGACCGGTGGGGCTGGGATGTGAAGACCGGTGGGGCTGGGATGTGAAGACCGGGGGGGCTGGGATGTGAAGACCGGGGGGCTGGGCTGGGAAGACCAGTGGGGCTGGGAAGGCCGGTGGAGCTGGGATGAGAAGACCGGTGGGGCTGGGATGTGAAGACCGGGGGGGCTGGGATGTGAAGACCAGTGGGGCTGGGCTGGGAAGACCAGTGGGGCTGGGAAGGCCGGTGGAGCTGGGATGAGAAGACCGGTGGGGCTGGGATGTGAAGACCAGTGGGGCTGGGCTGGGAAGACCAGTGGGGCTGGGAAGGCCGGTGGAGCTGGGATGAGAAGACCGGTGGGGCTGGGATGTGAAGACCCGTGGCTCTGGGATGTGAAGACCGGTGGGGCTGGGATGTGAAGACCGGGGGGGCTGGGAAGACCGGTGGGGCTGGGGTGGGAAGACCGGTGGGGCTGGGAAGGCCGGTGGAGCTGGGATGAGAAGACCGGTGGGGCTGGGATGTGAAGACCAGTGGGGCTGGGCTGGGAAGACCAGTGGGGCTGGGAAGGCCGGTGGAGCTGGGGCTGGGATGTGAAGACCAGTGGGGCTGGGATTTGAAGACCAGTGGGGCTGGGATGTGAAGACCAGTGGGGCTGGGATGTGAAGACCAGTGGGGCTGGGTTGGGAAGACCGGTGGGGCTGGGATGGGAAGACCAGTGGGGCTGGGATGTGAAGACCAGTGGGGCTGGGATGTGAAGACCAGTGGGGCTGGGATGTGAAGACCAGTGGGGCTGGGATGTGAAGACCAGTGGGGCTGGGATGTGAAGACCAGTGGGGCTGGGATGTGAAGACCAGTGGGGCTGGGAAGACCGGTGGGGCTGGGATGGGAAGACCAGTGGGGCTGGGCTGGGAAGACCGGTGGGGCTTGGATGAGAAGACCGGTGGGGCTGGGATGTGAAGACCGGTGGGGCTGGGATGTGAAGACCAGTGGGGCTGGGATGTGAAGACCAGTGGGGCTGGGCTGGGAAGACCAGTGGGGCTGGGCTGGGAAGACCGGTGGGGCTGGGATGAGAAGACCGGTGGGGCTGGGATGAGAAGACCGGTGGGGCTGGGATGAGAAGACCGGTAGGACTGGGATGTGAAGACCGGTGGGGCTGGGGTGGGAAGACCGGTGGGGCTGGGGTGTAAAGACCGGTGGGGCTGGGGTGGGAAGACCGGTGGGGCTGGGGTGGGAAGACCGGCGGGGCTGGGATGGGAAGACCAGTGGGGCTGGGAAGACCGGTGGGGCTGGGATGGGAAGACCAGTGGGGCTGGGCTGGGAAGACCAGTGGGGCTGGGCTGGGAAGACCAGTGGGGCTGGGAAGGCCGGTGGAGCTGGGATGAGAAGACCGGTGGGGCTGGGATGTGAAGACCGGTGGGGCTGGGATGTGAAGACCGGGGGGGCTGGGATGTGAAGACCGGGGGGGCTGGGCTGGGAAGACCAGTGGGGCTGGGAAGGCCGGTGGAGCTGGGATGAGAAGACCGGTGGGGCTGGGATGTGAAGACCGGGGGGGCTGGGATGTGAAGACCAGTGGGGCTGGGCTGGGAAGACCAGTGGGGCTGGGCTGGGAAGACCAGTGGGGCTGGGAAGGCCGGTGGAGCTGGGATGAGAAGACCGGTGGGGCTGGGATGTGAAGACCAGTGGGGCTGGGCTGGGAAGACCAGTGGGGCTGGGAAGGCCGGTGGAGCTGGGATGAGAAGACCGGTGGGGCTGCGATGTGAAGACCCGTGGCTCTGGGATGTGAAGACCGGTGGGGCTGGGATGTGAAGACCGGGGGGGCTGGGAAGACCGGTGGGGCTGGGGTGGGAAGACCGGTGGGGCTGGGAAGGCCGGTGGAGCTGGGATGAGAAGACCGGTGGGGCTGGGATGTGAAGACCAGTGGGGCTGGGCTGGGAAGACCAGTGGGGCTGGGAAGGCCGGTGGAGCTGGGGCTGGGATGGGAAGACCAGTGGGGCTGGGATGTGAAGACCAGTGGGGCTGGGATTTGAAGACCAGTGGGGCTGGGATGTGAAGACCAGTGGGGCTGGGATGTGAAGACCAGTGGGGCTGGGTTGGGAAGACCGGTGGGGCTGGGATGGGAAGACCAGTGGGGCTGGGATGTGAAGACCAGTGGGGCTGGGATGTGAAGACCAGTGGGGCTGGGATGTGAAGACCAGTGGGGCTGGGATGTGAAGACCAGTGGGGCTGGGATGTGAAGACCAGTGGGGCTGGGAAGGCCGGTGGAGCTGGGATGAGAAGACCGGTGGGGCTGGGATGTGAAGACCGGGGGGGCTGGGATGTGAAGACCAGTGGGGCTGGGCTGGGAAGACCAGTGGGGCTGGGCTGGGAAGACCAGTGGGGCTGGGAAGGCCGGTGGAGCTGGGATGAGAAGACCGGTGGGGCTGGGATGTGAAGACCAGTGGGGCTGGGCTGGGAAGACCAGTGGGGCTGGGAAGGCCGGTGGAGCTGGGATGAGAAGACCGGTGGGGCTGGGATGTGAAGACCCGTGGCTCTGGGATGTGAAGACCGGTGGGGCTGGGATGTGAAGACCGGGGGGGCTGGGAAGACCGGTGGGGCTGGGGTGGGAAGACCGGTGGGGCTGGGAAGGCCGGTGGAGCTGGGATGAGAAGACCGGTGGGGCTGGGATGTGAAGACCAGTGGGGCTGGGCTGGGAAGACCAGTGGGGCTGGGAAGGCCGGTGGAGCTGGGGCTGGGATGGGAAGACCAGTGGGGCTGGGATGTGAAGACCAGTGGGGCTGGGATTTGAAGACCAGTGGGGCTGGGATGTGAAGACCAGTGGGGCTGGGATGTGAAGACCAGTGGGGCTGGGTTGGGAAGACCGGTGGGGCTGGGATGGGAAGACCAGTGGGGCTGGGATGTGAAGACCAGTGGGGCTGGGATGTGAAGACCAGTGGGGCTGGGATGTGAAGACCAGTGGGGCTGGGATGTGAAGACCAGTGGGGCTGGGATGTGAAGACCAGTGGGGCTGGGATGTGAAGACCAGTGGGGCTGGGAAGACCGGTGGGGCTGGGATGGGAAGACCAGTGGGGCTGGGCTGGGAAGACCGGTTGGGGCTTGGATGAGAAGACCGGTGGGGCTGGGATGTGAAGACCGGTGGGGCTGGGATGTGAAGACCAGTGGGGCTGGGATGTGAAGACCAGTGGGGCTGGGCTGGGAAGACCAGTGGGGCTGGGCTGGGAAGACCAGTGGGGCTGGGCTGGGAAGACCGGTGGGGCTGGGATGAGAAGACCGGTGGGGCTGGGATGAGAAGACCGGTGGGGCTGGGATGAGAAGACCGGTAGGACTGGGATGTGAAGACCGGTGGGGCTGGGGTGGGAAGACCTGTGGGGCTGGGGTGTGAAGACCGGTGGGGCTGGGGTGGGAAGACCGGTGGGGCTGGGGTGGGAAGACCGGCGGGGCTGGGATGGGAAGACCGGCGGGGCTGGGATGTGAAGACCGGCGGGGGCTGGGATGTGAAGACCGGCGGGGGCTGGGATGTGAAGACCGGCGGGGGCTGGGATGTGAAGACCGGCGGGGGCTGGGATGTGAAGACCGGCGAGGGCTGGGATGTGAAGACCGGCGGGGGCTGGGATGGGAAGACGGGCGGGGGCTGGGGTGGGAAGACGGGCGGGGGCTGGGGTGGGAAGACGGGCGGGGGCTGGGGTGGGAAGACGGGCGGGGGCTAGGGTGGGAAGACGGGCGGGGGCTGGGGTGGGAAGACGGGCGGGGGCTGGGGTGGGAAGACGGGCGGGGGCTGGGGTGGGAAGACCGGTGGGGCTGGGGTGTGAAGACCGGTGGGGCTGGGATGTGAAGACCGGTGGGGCTGGGATGGGAAGACCGTTGGGGCTGGGGTGGGAAGACCGTTGGGGCTGGGGTGGGAAGACCAGTGGGGCTGGGATGGGAAGACCGGTGGGGCTGGGATGGGAAGACCGGTGGGGCTGGGGTGGGAAGACCAGTGGGGCTGGGAAGACCAGTGGGGCTGGGAAGACCGGTGGGGCTGGGAAGAACGGTGGGGATTTGATCAACGTTAGTAGGGGTGTCTTTGATCATTTGTGATTTGTCAAGCAAGAGAGGCAGTAGACACTTTCATGCAGTCAAAATTAATTTACTTTTGTTTTTTGATTTTCACTAATTACATTTTCTCTTCATTATCTTAAAAGGTTATTTGGAACAGGGGCTGCTTGTGAAAGACAAACAAAAGCTTCTAGACAAATACAGACAAACGGCACAGTTCAAATGGGACGTCATTTCAATGATACCCACAGACCTGCTCTTTCTGAAAGTGGGCATCAACAACCCCGAGCTCAGACTGAACCGACTCGCAAAGATGAACCGCCTCTTTGAGTACTTTGACCGCACTGAAACCAGAACCAGCTTCCCCAACGTTTTCAGAATCAGCAACCTGGTACTTTACATCCTGATCATCATCCACTGGAATGCCTGCATCTTCTTCGCCATCTCCAAGATCATCGGGTTCGGGTCCGACACCTGGGTGTACCCAAACATCAGTCACCCTGAGCACGGCCGCCTTTCCAGGAAGTACATCTACTGTCTCTATTGGTCGACCCTGACCCTGACCACCATCGGAGAAACCCCGCCCCCCGTCAGGGACTTTGAGTACCTCTTCGTGGTCGCCGACTTCCTCATCGGCGTGCTGATTTTCGCCACCATTGTCGGTAATGTTGGCGCCATGATCTCCAACATGAACAAAAACCGTGCGGACTTCCAGGCTAAGATCGACTCCATCAAGCAATACATGCAGTTCCGTAAGGTCTCCAAGGATCTGGAGGCCAGGGTCATCAAGTGGTTTGACTACCTCTGGACAGAGAAGAAGACCTGCGATGAGAAGGAGGTGCTGAAGAACCTGCCGGACAAGCTGAAGGCCGAGATTGCCATCGACGTCCATCTGGATACCCTGAAGAAAGTGAAAATCTTCCAGGAATGCGAGGCTGGGCTGCTTATTGAGTTGGTGATGAAGCTGCAGCCTCAGGTGTTCTCCCCAGGAGATTACATCTGTAAGAAGGGAGACATCGGCAGAGAGATGTACATCATTAAGGAAGGGAAGCTGGCTGTGGTTGCGGAAGACGGGGTGACACAGTGGTGTGTGCTCAGCGACGGAGCGTACTTTGGAGATATCAGTATCCTAGGCATCAAGGGTTCCAAAGCTGGTAACAGGAGAACGGCCAACATCAGGAGCGTGGGTTACTCTGACCTCTTCGCTCTGTCGAAAGATGATCTCATGGAGGCTCTCACCGAGTATCCCGAAGCCAAGAAGATCCTGGAAGAGAAGGGAAAGGCTACGCTGATGAAGGACAACATGATCGATGAGGAAATCGCTAATGCAGGTGCCGACCCCAAGGACATGGAGGAGAAGATCCTCAGGCTGGAGAGTAATATGGAAATCATGACGTCCAAGTTGGCCAAGATCATGGCTGAGTTCACATCCGGCCAGGGCAAGATTAAACAGAGGATCACCGACATGGAGTCAACAGTGAAGTCGGTCCGGCCCGAGGATATATCTGAGGTGGTGGCCGACAAGTAGACCAAATAGGCACACGACACAATGTATTTACCCAGAGACTTTAGGAAACTTTCACACTGGGCAATGCAGAGTAAAAGGACGAAGCCAACTCAACGTGTTTCAATAGGGAAGGTGCGTCGGAGTGGTAGAGGTGAAGGCGTACCAGGGTGCGTGAAGTTGTACAAAACGTGACATTCCTCCGTTAGCTCTGTGTGGGATGTGTTGCCAGTGTGTGTGAGCCCTTACAGTCAACACAGAGATGTTCTTTTTGATTTTCAAAAAAAACAATACATAAAACGGTAGATGGTTTGATACTTTTTGACTGTTCGTATTTATACATCATATGTACATTATCAACCGCGTATTATGTACCTTCTTATTGAGTAAAAATGCACCTCTAAATATGTGTCAAATGTCAATATGTTCATATCCAGTGTATGCATTGGGATACAGCTTTCCATATGCAGTGACTGAGAAGTTACAGACTTGTGCATCTCCAAAATCAGAATCATGGAACTGGTTTCGAGACACTCGTTGGGGCAGTAAGAGAGCCGCATCGATTCCAGTCCAGTCAGAGGTTGTTGTCCACATTTCTATTCCAATTTCAATACCCTTCAATGCTTTACAATTAGTAACATTTTGAATTGTAATCGTAATTTGGTTTACTTTCTGAATTGAAATGGAATCGAACCCAACCCTGGTAAAGAGACCAACTTTTCATAATGTAGCCTTTAGTGGTTTTGGAAATGTATTCTTTATTTTTCAAATGTTATGAGTCTAGTTGAATGAAGTGCTTCACAGAGAATATTATAATTTAGTATTATTGATCATCTGTCAATGTGTATGAATGTGGCATGCAATGAAACATATTCTAATTGATTCTATTTCTATGGCGACTACAGTCCATAAACGGTGTATTTTACAACGGAGGTTATTATCCCATTTGATAACTTCAGATTTACAATTTAAGTTATGTAAACTTGACCAAAATATTAGTGTACCTCAAATATGCACAAATCACAAGACCAGACTGTCATCAAAAACATGTATTTGATCTGCCGTGATCTACAATATAAATATGAAATGTGCAATGGTATGTATTAGCAAGTGTTCACTTCCAACCAAACGATTAAATGAATAATAAAAACCAAATGTTATTGTGTGTATTCTATGTCTTTATAGTGACCGACAAATGTTCCTGTACATTGTAGTTTATCACTTATATTATAGCTTTGGCTCATATTGTCATCAATAGTCCACCAATAGACCATCTATAGCACACCAATTGCCCACCAATAACCCACCAATAGTCCATCTATAGCCCATCAATAGCCCACCAATAGTCCATCTATAGCCCACCAATAGTCCATCTATAGCCCACCAATAGTCCATCTATAGACCATCTATAGCCCACCAATAGACCATCTATAGCCCACCAATAGTCCATCTATAGCCCACCAATAGCCCATCTATAGCCCACCAATAGCCCACCAATAGCGCATCTATAGCCCACCAATAGTCCATCTATAGCCCACCAATAGCCCACCAATAGTCCATCTAAAAAATAGATAAGTAAACAATAAAAATAACAAATAATTACAGAGCAGCAGTAAAATAACATTGGCGAGGCTTTATATAGGGGGTACCGGTACAGAGTCAATGTGGAGGCTATATACAGGGTTTTACGGTACAGAGTCAATGTGGAGGCTATATACAGGGTGTTACGGTACAGAGTCAATGTGGAGGCTATATACAGGGGGTACCGGTACAGAGTCAATGTGGAGGCTATATACAGGGGGTACCGGTACAGAGTCAATGTGGAGGCTATATACAGGGTGTTACGGTACAGAGTCAATGTGGAGGCTATATACAGGGGGTACCGGTACAGAGTCAATGTGGAGGCTATATACAGGGGGTACCGGTACAGAGTCAATGTGGAGGCTATATACAGGGGGTACCGGTACAGAGTCAATGTGGAGGCTATATACAGGGTGTTACGGTACAGAGTCAATGTGGAGGCTATATACAGGGTGTTACGGTACAGAGTCAATGTGGAGTCTATATACAGGGTGTTACGGTTCAGAGTCAAGACCCCCATAAGCCCCACGGGACTCGTCTGAAGTCGAGCATCAGCATTTGTGGATTCGATTACAGGCTCAAAATGGCCAGAAACAAATAACTTTCTTCTGAAACTCGTCAGCCTATTCGAGTTTCAGAAGAAAGTGCTTAGTTTCTGGCCATTTTGAGCCTGTAATCAACACCACAAATGCTGATGCTCCAGATACTCAACTAGTCTAAAGAATACCAGTTTTATTGATTCTTTAATTAGCACAACAGTTTTCAGCTCTGCTAACAATTGCAAAAGGGTTTTCTACTGATCAATTAGCCTTTTAAAATTATAAACTTGGATTAGCTAAAACAATGTGCCATTGGAACACAGGAGTGATGGTTTCTGATAATGGGCCTCTGTACGCCTATGTAGATATTCATTTTTATTTTTTTAAATCAGCTGTTTCCAGCTACAGTAGTAATTTACAACATTAACGTCTAAACTGTATTTCTGATCAATTTGATGTTATTTTAAATGGATTTTTTTTTGCTTTTCTTTCAAAAACAAGGACATTTCTAAGTGACCCCAAACTTTTGAATGGTAGTGTATATATATTTCCTGAGCGTTCTTATACAGTATCTCCTAGCTATAGGACAGACACTTCAAAACCTTATTCCTTGTGATTCAGATTTTTTTTTACTGTATTTCTATGGGCTACAGTAGTGAAGGCCAAATTCAATATTTCATCAGGGGTCCTACAATTCAATATCAAATAGCTAAATGATCCATGGTATGGCCTTCTTAAAACAATACCATGTCAGCTTAGATTTTTAAGAATTAAAGCACCATTTAATGGTAATGTGGCAGCCATATTGGATTTGGAGTCAAATCTAGGGGGGCCCCCTAACTAAGGGTGAGACGTTTGAACATTTAAACGAATTTGGGATCATTCATGTTTAGAAAACATGTCTAACCGAAAACTTTTTTTATTTTATTTTTTACTCAATTAAACCGCTAACAGGTCCTGATCATCATCATAAAGGCAAAAAATACAAATTAAACAAACATTTAATGCAAATAGGAGGTATGTATCGTTCAAATGATTTGCCACGGATATAAAGCACACCGGCAGGTCACAGTCGTTAACAGTTGTAAAAATGGCAGTGAGTGAGACAGGGAAGCGACAGCAGTGAAGTATTGTGTACGTTGAACAGTTAAATGAGAAGGTGATGAAATGCAAACATTGCGAGGTGGAATTGAACTACAGCGGCAGTACAGGTGCAATGCTGAAAGGGAGGCACCGGGAGACCCATCCTGTTGCAGGCAGCAGTGCGATGAGGGACAGAGTGGGGCGGCAGGGTAGCCTGGTGGTTAGAGCGTTGGGGCGGCAGGGTAGCCTGGTGGTTAGAGCGTTGGGGCGGCAGGGTAGCCTGGTGGTTAGAGCGTTGGGGCGGCAGGGTAGCCTGGTGGTTAGAGCGTTGGGGCGGCAGGGTAGCCTGGTGGTTAGAGCGTTGGGGCGGCAGGGTAGCCTGGTGGTTAGAGCGTTGGGGCGGCAGGTAGCCTGGTGGTTAGAGCGTTGGGGCGGCAGGGTAGCCTGGTGGTTAGAGCGTTGGGGCGGCAGGGTAGCCTGGTGGTTAGAGCGTTGGGGCGGCAGGGTAGCCTGGTGGTTAGAGCGTTGGGGCGGCAGGGTAGCCTGGTGGTTAGAGCGTTGGGGCGGCAGGGTAGCCTGGTGGTTAGAGCGTTGGGGCGGCAGGGTAGCCTGGTGGTTAGAGCGTTGGGGCGGCAGGGTAGCCTGGTGGTTAGAGCGTTGGGGCGAGCGTTGGGGCGGCAGGGTAGCCTGGTGGTTAGAGCGTTGGGGTGGCAGGGTAGCATGGTGGTTAGAGCGTTGGGGCGGCAGGGTAGCCTGGTGGTTAGAGCTTTGAGGGGCAGCAGGGTAGCCTGGTGGTTAGAGCGTTGGGGCGGCAGGGTAGCCTGGTGGTTAGAGCGTTGGGGCGGCAGGGCAGCCTGGTGGTTAGAGCGTTGGGGCGGCAGGGTAGCCTAGTGGTTAGAGCGTTGGGGCGGCAGGGCAGCCTAGTGGTTAAAGCGTTGGGGCGGCAGGGTAGCCTAGTGGTTAGAGCGTTGGGGTGGCAGGGTAGCCTGGTGGTTAGAGCGTTGGATTAGTAACCGAAAGTTTGCAAGATCGAATCCCCGAGCTGACAACGTAAAAATGTGTCGTTCTGCCCCTGAACAAGGCAACCCACTGTTCCAAGGCCGTCATTGTAAATAAGAATTTGTTCTTAACTGAATTGCCCGGTAAAATAGAAAAAAAAGAGTGAGAAAAACCACAGAGCTGATTGCAGTTGTTATGCGGATAGACGTCGGCTTCAATACCCTGATGGCATATCTAGAACCAGACTACAAGACTGTGATGGTCCAGATGGAGAAATTGTACAATGATTGCTCTGCAAGTACAAAGTGCGTTAACAGATTGTTGGACTTCTATGAACACGCTGTCATATATCACTGCAACGACCTTGATACCTTGATGAGAAGTACTGAGAACATGGAGGAAAGGAAGACAGAGAACCTAAATCGGCATTAATACCATTGTTGCTGAGTGGGTCGGGGACAGCAGTAAGGTGAGCGCCGTCTAGCTGGTAAGTGGTCGAGACAACGTTACATTGAAATGAATTGCCCCTTAGTGGTCATAGGCGATCATATCTGAATTTTGAAATCACGTTATCCTATGATTTTATTACAAATGATTAAATGAGAGAAAAAAAAATCTGGTTAAACCTTAAGGACTTTTTCACATTTTTCACATCCCCTAAAATAATCGCAAGAGCTGTATATATACAATGCAGAGAGGAACCTTTGCCTGGAAAAACATACCGTTTTCAGTGTCTGAGCCCACTTGAGTCGATTACAATAGCCACAACATCAAAAAACGTGTAACTGGATGCATTTTTGTCTGGCAGGCCCATACAGCACTGAATGAGGGCAAATTTGACATGGAAAGCTGGCATGGTGATGGAGAATTTCTCTGCATGGCTTAATGGTTCACTGTTATTTCCTGACCTTTGACTAAGCGTGTTCTGAGCCTTAAGCAGGCAGGTCTGTGACACCATGTAAAAGCTGCTGCTTAAATGACACAGCCACCGGAGATGAAAAGGTTATCTGGGGCCGGAAGAAGAGCATCATGGGATTTGAACTCTGACCTTGAACAGTTTCTTCTCCGGTGGCTTACAGACTTCACAGTCACACATTTTAATTTATTAAAGATTCCCATTAGCTGCTGCTCATCCTGATGAACACAGTTACAGAATATCACAACAAATTACAAATTAAACACATTACGCCACTACATCACCTACAATACAACACATTATTACGCCACTACATCACCTACAATACAGCACATTATTACGCCAATACATCACCTACAATACAACACATTATTACACCACTACATCACCTACAATACAGCACATTATTACACCACTACATCACCTACAATACAGCACATTATTACGCCACTACATCACCTACAATACAACACATTACACCACTACATCACCTACAATACAACACATTATTACACCACTACATCACCTGTCACGATCGTTGTATTGAGGAGACCAAAGCGCAGTGATGTGAATACATATTTTTTTAATGAAAGACAAAAAACACGAAGTACACTAACCAAACAAGCAAAATAACAAGACGAACATGACCGCTACCAAAACTGAGTGCTAACATGCAACATCATATAGACAATAACCCACCAACCACAATACAAAACAGGCTACCTAAATATGGTTCCCAATCAGAGACAACGACAAACACCTGCCACTGATTGAGAACCATATCAGGCCAAAACACATAAACAGACTAACTAGACATCCAACATAGAATGCCCACTCAGATCACACCCTGACCAAACAAAACATAGAAACAAACAACTCAAATAATGGTCAGAGTGTGACAGCAGTACCCCCCCCCCCAAGGTGCGGACTCCGGGTAAAACAAATAAAAAAAAGTTTATTTTTGCATTATTTTGACACATCAAGTGTTTCATTATGTTTGCACATTCCTTCATCTCATGAGATACCATTTTGATCAAATAAACCAGGCAGCAAACAAATACTTCCTTTCCTTCCTGTTGCACACATTGGATATTAAACCAAAACATTCTGTAGGGCTTGGGAGGCTTTCAGGTGTACAGTAGTGGAGGCAGCTTATGGGAGGACGGCTCATAATAATGGCTGAAATGGATCGAATGGAATGACATCAAACCACCATGTGTTTGATACTATTCCACTCCAGTCATTACCACGAGCCCATCCTCCCAAATGAAGGTGCCACCAACCTCCTGTGCTGTACAGCATCCCAGTCCCACCAAATCAATCCAAAACATGAACCAAACACACACTGTTCTGAGCATGGCCGTGGCACATTAATTCAGTGCTATTATTATGCAAGAAACATTTCTCCACGCCAATATTTGACTAAATATGGGTCTGGTTAACTGGAAAGTGAGCAAAGGGTTCCAATATCTCACAATATCTGGGTCCGATTAACTAGAAAGTGAGCAAAGGGTTCCAATATTTTTGGTAACATTCCCAGATTTAGCTACAAAATATTAACATCGCCCGGCACAATACACTGCAGCGATGCAAGGCAAGTGATACATTTTAATGTCGAATTATGCATTAAAATAGAATATGAACTTAAGAACATTCCATCAGGACAGTGTGTTCGGTTCTGTCTGAGCTGTGGCATACAAAAATCAACTTTGTTTACAAAAATCTAAAATGTTTAAACAGAAAAGAGTTTGCATGCAGCACTACAGCCAAAAGTAGCAGTGTGGTTTCCCAAAGTGGTAGAAATATAGTCAATCATGCAACTCCATGATAGGAGGGTAGCTCTCCAGGAACAGGGTAGGAGAGATGCCCTCCTGGAGGTTTTCATTCCTACCCTGTTCCTGGAGAGCTACCCTCCTATCATGGAGTTGCATGATTGACTATATTTCTACCACTTT
This sequence comes from Oncorhynchus mykiss, assembly GCF_013265735.2. Lineage (NCBI taxonomy): Eukaryota > Metazoa > Chordata > Actinopteri > Salmoniformes > Salmonidae > Oncorhynchus > Oncorhynchus mykiss. The sequence goes on along the minus strand of NC_048565.1, from coordinate 1,776,408 downwards.
GGGAAACCACGCTGCCTTAGACATAGACACTTCATATGAACACCCTCTTAATAATGTGTAACAGTATAACTTTAGACCGTCCCCTCGCCCATACCCGGGCACGAACCAGGGACCCTCTGCACACATCAACAACAGTCACCCACGAAGCATCGTTACACAAAAGCCGCAGCCCTTGCAGAGCAAGGGGAACTACTACTTCAAGGTCTCAGAGCAAGTGACGTCACCGAATGAAACGCTATTTAGCGCTGCACCACCGCTAACTAAGCTAGCCGTTTCACATCCGTTACACTCACCCCCCTTTTAACCTCGTCCTTTTCCGCAGCAACCAGTGATCCGGGTCAACAGCATCAATGTAACAGTATAACTTTAGACCGTCCCCTCGCCCATACCCGGGCGCGTCACCGATTGAAACGCTATTTAGCGCGAACACCGCTAACTAGCTAGCCATTTCACATCTGTTACAAATGCATTATTGATGCATAAGCACCTATGTCAGGTATTAAAATGCCATGTGTGTTACGCACGCCTCTATGAAGAGGGAACGCAACACCCTGCTACAACTAAACTCTGTGAAGTGAAAAAGGTATGGACTGTAGGTGCGAGTAAGGATGACAACAGGCAGAATGTGGTACCGTTTACTAGGACTTTATTCGTTTACACGGTAATATGGGGAAAAGGGGCTGGACGGAACCAAAGCAAAGAAAGTAAATCTTAAAGCACCCCCCCTCCTTATCTTAACTGCCTAACCACTTTCACCTAATTTAGCACCACCTGGTGCCCTAACCAAAATACAGGGGGTGGTCCGCCCAGGTCTTACCTAGTGTGCCTAGACAGTGAATATACTACGGGTATATGTATGCCCGCGGGCCTCTTGCCTAAGCACTCCCAAGGTGCCTTCCCCTTTCCCCCTGGGAACAAATGAAACAGAATATTAAACAATTTCACTAAGAAACAAAGTACATCAAATAAGCTCTACCTGAGCAACAAACTCACAAAACATACCAACTCCCAGCAAATCAACCAGCAAAAATCTCTCTGCAATGACCTCAACAAAATCTCTATCACAAACAATCGCTTTGCAATGACCTCCCAGCAAATCTCTCAGTAATCCCTACCTCCAAAATCTCTATCACAAACAATCGCTCTGCAATGACCTCAGCAAAATCTCTCTCAGCAATCCCTACCTCAAAATCTCTCTCTCCTGAACAGAACACTGGCTTGTATATAGCTTCAGAAGGAATGGGTAATTGGAGACAGCTGTGTCTTGACGAGGGGGCGGGGTCAGCTCTCCAATTAGCCCTGGAGTCGACCAATCAGCTGCTTGAGGGATTTCAGGAAGCCATTTCCTGAAATAAAACACATGCAAATACACAAACTACAACACATAAACTGGGGAACGTAACAATGTGCATAACTCACAAGGTAATATGAATGCACTTCATTTCCGGAAGTTTAGCCGACAACACAGCTGGCAATTACAGAATACTGACTGGGAATACGATCCACAAACAAACAGAATGTCACCGGACGGAAGCATACAGTCCTGTATATACCTTTCACTAACATACAGTCCCGTACATACCATTCACTAACATACAGTCCTGTATATACCATTCACTAACATACAGACCTGACCATACCATTCACTAACATACAGTCCTGTACATACCATTCATTAACATACAGTCCTGTATATACCATTCACTAACATACAGTCCTGTATATATCATTCACTAACATACCATTCACTAACATACAGACCTGACCATACCATTCACTAACATACAGTCCCGTACATACCATTCACTAACATACAGTCCTGTATATACCATTCACTAACATACAGTCCTGTATATACCATTCACTAACATACAGACCTGACCATACAATTCACTAACATACAGTCCTGTATATGCCATGCACTAACATACAGTCCCGTACATACCATTCACCAACATACAGACCTGACCATACCATTCACTAACATACAGTCCTGTACATACCATTCACTAACATACAGTCCTGTATATACCATTCACTAACATACAGTCCTGTATATACCATTCACTAACATACCATTCACTAACATACAGTCCTGTATATACCATTCACTAACATACAATCCTGTACATACCATTCACTAACATACCTGAAGGGAACATTTTGACATTTTCCATATGGTTAGTGAGAACGTCCACATTGCAAATGTTCAGTCCCTTACTAGACGTCCGCGAACATTTCTAAAATTAGCGGACGGCGTCGGGCCGTGCAGCAGGTCCGGATCTTCCAGGAAGTCATCAATCTCTCGGTTTCCGTTTTATAACCTTTTCAAATCTTGGTCATTTTTCCGCTGTCCTGGTAAATCCCACAAGAGGTCAAATGGAATCATATTGCAAATGTACAAAACACCACCAATCACGACGTGGTCTTTTCTCCTGAGCGGAAAAGACTTTGAAGACGAAACTTGGTGAGCATAGGTTTGGCATAATGGGCAGTTGGCCCCGAACAAGATGGCGTCGAGGCCTCAACGGTTTTTGAGTTATGGCCATTTTTCTGGGATTAAAGGTCAAAAATGAAAATAGAGCGTTAATTTGACCACTTCACGTCAAAGTAAATGAACCTACGGTGTCAGGAAAAAAAGAACCAGCCATTTATCTATCGTAATTTAAGAGAAATCGTACAATGTACAATTGGTGATGTTCAAAAAAAGGTGTTTAAAAAATAAATAAAGGTACAGATCCAGTTGCAGCGTGTTCAGACAAATCTTTTTGAAGTGTGTTTCGGAGCTCTGTGAGATTTCTGTGATTTTATGAAATAACACACACTCATTCAACCCTCTGTAAATAAGTCAGTTCTTAACATAAAGACTTAAAACTCAAAATTCTATAAGTGCCTACCCCAAGGAGGATATGTGTTTCAGCTTCCTGTGTCAACTGGAAGTGCCTTAAAATGGTGTCATAGGTGCTGTTTCGAAGGGTTAAAAAGGTATGATCTTTTCAAAACTTCATTTGTGTGATTAGGCAACCCTCATGAACTGTAAGTCAGTCATTTCTCCCAACAGATGTCAAAGAAAATCTCTCTCTCTCACACACACACACACACACAGCAAGGATGGACTGACAAAGTGCGGTGCTTAAAGAAACTCAGAGCCTGCAATGGCATCATAATCTCTAGGCTGTGCCGAGTTCAACGAGATGCCCCGCTAGACCGTAGCTTGCTTGGTCTGAGCTCCGCGACCATGAAAATAGTAGGCCCATAATGAAGCCTGGCCCTAAATTGCAGGTGCTTTTGGGTGACAGCGGGAGAACAGTTAGGGTTAGAAGCACAATTTGACCTCAGGAACATTCCATTCAACCTGAAGCCTATGTGGGTTATGAATGTCTTATGAACCGGTCTTCAATGACAATCCATCAGGCCACTATGAGGTCTACCTGTGTTGATTCTAAGCTTCCTGGAGCAACTGGAAGTGGTTAAAATCAACCTAAAAGTGTTTTTCCATACCCAACCTGATGTTTGATAGAAATAGTGAATTCAACCCTGTGTAAATCAGTCAGTTCTTAACGTAAAGACTTAAAACACAGGATTCTGTAAAAGCATACCCCAATGAGGATATGTGTTGACTTTTAGCTTCCTGTGCCAACCGGAAGTGCCATAATTGGTGTCATAGGGGCTGTTTCGAAGGGTTAAAAAAGTCAGATCTTTCCAAAACTTTATATGTGCGATTAGGCAACCCTCATGAACTGTAAATCAGTCATGTCTTGAATAAGATTTCCAAGAAAAACTCACACACACACACAGCTTGGCCGGAGGGACACAGTGTGGTGCTTAGAGACAAACAGAGCCTGCAATAGTTACCTTTGTTCAAACTATCAAAGAATCATCAGACCTAGCGTTCCGAAACTTAGGAAACCTGTTCTAGAGCTCAGGTTGATAGTGCGTGGTGAGTTATGTGGCTCTAGAAGGTTCTCGGACCGAGAAACAGCCTCATACATTTGCAATAACTTCAATTCATTTTGACATCACGAAAATGACAACATTTAGAAATGTCCCAGAGTCGCAAGACTAGGTGCATTGCAACCGCCTCGGCCCATAGAGACGGACCCTAACGTTTCAGTCCGATAGCTCATTCAAGGACCCCGTAGCAACGCCCGGAAAATGTGGATTTTCAACACCAATTCAGGTCGCTACTCGGGCTCCAAATGACCTATCGAGGCGAAACTTGGTATTCGGGGTCGCCTCAGCTAGGCCTACACATAATGTCAGAACTGGACCCGCAGCTAGAAAGTAACTACGTGTTTTATGTTTTTATTATGGTTTGAACAGAAGGTGCTGTGAATTGTGGGCCAGCTCTGAAATGTGTGATAGTTGGCTTCTAAACGAGTTGGAAAAAGTGGGTGTGGTGTCAGTTTCTTTCAGTTTGGTGTCAGAATGATATCTAATTGACTGATGGACGGTGACTTGCTGGCTAACTTTTGTCCATTTGCAATTTGTTTAAACAGTGAGGTACCATCACCAAAGTGACATTCTGAAATCAACCCTAACGAGTGATGGAGAGGAACCAGAATCACTGCCCGGCCATCCCGAGTTCATCAGGCCAGTCAATTTTGCTTTCTGCAGAATTTTTGAGCATGTCAAATTCGTGATGGTAAATGCACAGTGAAAGATATTGCAAATGCACAGCCGTGCACCTGGTGATTGAAACGGGTTACCAGGAGCACATTTTTTTTTAATGCCATTACGGGGTAGCAAGGGGTCCACGGTTGGGTAGGGGGCACCCCCCACCCATGCCCACCCAGCCCCTTGTCATTTTGGACGTTTTCTTAAAAATCGTTAAAAAACAACAGTCCCACTTCTCCCTCATCATACATGACAAATAGACCATCTAGGTTGATTCATGGCTTAACATAGTGCTATAGATCATTTTGGCAGTATAAATGCCTTTTGGACATGGTTCACTGACTTTTGTGTTTGTAAACCGACTTCCATTGATCGTACACGGCAAATGGACATAACATCCTGATTTGGCACTTTCAAATCTTCCATATTGCATTTGGACATTTCTTATGGCATTTGGCAAAAAAAAATTGACTTTTGACTTCCTATGAAATCATATTGCAAATGGACAAAACATATGCCTTATGGACAAGTAATTTTTTTTTTTATTATAATCAAATATGACAAAAGTATGTTCATAGAGTTCTTATACAAACATGTAATTGACAAAAAATTCAATTTCAAAAAACGGTCCAGAAAGCACTTTTTTAAGGGGGTGATACGTTTTTGACAAAATGTTACTCTTGGGTCTTGACTTGTTACATTTGCAATATGAAAAATTACGGTGGAGCGCACTCACCATCTATTGGATTTTTGCAGTGTTACACTTGGCATTTGCAATCAACTTTGAATGAAACCACGTCCAATTTAATGGTATTGGACACTGTGTGTATGTTTCGTACGGTGCCAATATGTTCCCATTCATTTTTGTCCATTTCAGGGGGGTGTTCCCTTACATACAGTCCTGTACATACCATTCACTAACATACAGTCCTGTACATACCATTCACTAACATACAGTCCTGTACATACCATTCACTAACATACAGTCCTGTATATACCATTCACTAACATACCATTCACTAACATACAGTCCTGTACATACCATTCACTAACATACAGTCCTGTATATACCATTCACTAACATACCATTCACTAACATACAGTCCAGTATTTACCATTCACTAACATACAGTCCAGTATTTATCATTCACTAACATACCATTCACTAACATACAGTCCTGTATATACCATTCACTAACATACCATTCACTAACATACCATTCACTAACATACAGTCCCGTACATACCATTCACTAACATACAGTCCTGTATATACCATTCACTAACATACAGTCCTGTACATACCATTCACTAACATACCATTCACTAACATACAGTCCTGTACATACCATTCACTAACATAGTCCTGTATATACCATTCACTAACATACCATTCACTAACATACAGTCCAGTATTTACCATTCACTAACATACAGTCCAGTATATACCATTCACTAACATACCATTCACTAACATACAGTCCAGTATATACCATTCACTAACATACAGTCCCGTACATACCATTCACTAACATACAGTCCTGTATATACCATTCACTAACATACAGTCCTGACCATACCATTCACTAACATACAGTCCTGTATATACCATTCACTAACATACAGTCCCGTACATACCATTCACTAACATACAGTCCTGTATATACCATTCACTAACATACAGTCCTGTACATACCATTCACTAACATACCATTCACTAACATACAGTCCTGTACATACCATTCACTAACATACAGTCCTGTATATACCATTCACTAACATACCATTCACTAACATACAGTCCAGTATTTACCATTCACTAACATACAGTCCAGTATATACCATTCACTAACATACCATTCACTAACATACAGTCCAGTATATACCATTCACTAACATACAGTCCCGTACATACCATTCACTAACATACAGTCCTGTATATACCATTCACTAACATACAGTCCTGACCATACCATTCACTAACATACAGTCCTGTATATACCATTCACTAACATACAGTCCTGTATATACCATTCACTAACATACAGTCCTGTACATACCATTCACTAACATAGAGTCCTGTATATACCATTCACTAACATACAGTCCTGTATATACCATTCACTAACATACAGTCCTGTATATACCATTCACTAACATACAGTCCTGTACATACAATTCACTAACATTCTGAAAGTTTAGTTAAGTGCCCTTTCCCAACAGAGACAATGATAACCTGCTTTTACACGCAACCATCTTTAATGAACACATGTAGAATAACCTCACTAAGCATTCTGCTTCACTAAGCATTCTGCTTCACTAAGCATTCTGACTGATTTAAACTATTTTAAATAGCTACAAATTAGGTTCTACATTAAAGAGATCTGAGGGGGGGTAGATCAAAGCGTCTGTAATTGATATCTTGGCACACACACTACTGGAACATTTCCTTGTCGTAATGCCACTTTTTAATTTGAACTCATGTCTCATTGTATGGTAGAACTCCTTCCTTATCCATTAACACATTTAAACCATTTAACTTTCTGTTTTGTTTCAGAGTAGTTGTTTTGTTTCACAGCATTCCAAATCCTTTGGCATAAGTGATGGCTTTGAGAAGTCTCTCCTTCAGCTTCTCCTTTGTGTCGTATTCAGGGAGCAGCAAGGCATTAAAACACGTGTGAGAAGTAGGTAACCTGGAGAGAGAGAGGAGAGAGAGATTATTGATCTGGGAGGATCTCGGGAGTCACCATTGAAACGGGTCTCTGGTCCAAATGGCACCCTATTCCCTACATAGTGCACTACGTAGGGAACAGGATGCCATTTGGGACCCGAGGCCTGGTCTCACCTGTCTGTGTCGGGGCCGTTCTTGACGATGATCATCTTTAACTTGCCCAGGCCTCCTACGGGTGCTCTGTCAGTCCCCGTAGTAAACTGGAGGAACAGTCTCTTATCCTCCTCACCAAACGAATGCACCGTCTCCCAGAAGTCTCTATGAGTGAGAAATAAAGAACAGCATTTCATAAAACATATATAATAACATTACAACAGCAGCATCAGAATGAGCAGGAGTGTAATGGCGGTCTAATAAAATACATGTTCAAAGACAAGTTATTTAAAACATCTACGTCATCATTTTAACATTCTATGTAATTCTGGAGAGAAATTACATGTTTTTTACTTGATAATGCGACAGTCTTTGTTGTAGCCTCCGTCATACTCTGTTGTTTCTTCAAGTGCGTGAAAGTCTAAATTCTGAAGAGTTAGAATACAAGAGACGGGTACATCAGGGGGTGAAGAAGGAGTTAGAATACAAGAGACGGGTACATCAGGGGGTGTAGAAGGAGTTAGAAAACAAGAGACGGGTACATCAGGGGGTTTAGAAGGAGTTAGAATACAAGAGACGGGTACATCAGGGGGTGTAGAAGGAGTTAGAAAACAAGAGACGGGTACATCAGGGGGTGTAGAAGGAGTTAGAATACAAGAGACGGGTACATCAGGGGGTGTAGAAGGAGTTAGAATACAAGAGACGGGTACATCAGGGGGTGTAGAAGGAGTTAGAATACAAGAGACGGGTACATCAGGGGGTGTAGAAGGAGTTAGAATACAAGAGACGGGTACATCAGGGGGTGTAGAAGGAGTTAGAATACAAGAGACGGGTACATCAGGGGGTGTAGAAGGAGTTAGAATACAAGAGACGGGTACATCAGGGGGTGTAGAAGGAGTTAGAATACAAGAGACGGGTACATCAGGGGGTGTAGAAGGAGTTAGAAAACAAGAGACGGGTACATCAGGGGGTGTAGAAGGATACAAGAATACAAGAGACGGGTACATCAGGGGGTGTAGAAGGAGTTAGAAAACAAGAGACGGGTACATCAGGGGGTGTAGAAGGATACAAGAATACAAGAGACGGGTACATAGAAATATTTACACATGTTAAGTTTGCTGAAAATAAACGCAGTTCACAGTGAGGACATTTATTTTTTTGCTGAGTTCATATATATATATCCACACACACACACCACATCATTTATATATATATTTATATATATATATATATATACACACACACATCAGGCTGCATTAGATCAGGTGGTGTAGAAAACATGAAGCAGTGACCACAACTATGACACCAAATGTATTTTCTATAGCTCAAGCTCAATTGGTCTTTCCGTGATACCTTGCATCATTGCCTCCGGAAAGACTCACATTCCTGTGACCTTCTCCCCCAAATCAATTAGAGAAGGAAACGAGGAGAGAGGAAGCGAGTAAACAAAGAAAGAATAATTGAGAAAGGGCCTCAGATTAGTTTCCTTACCCTGCTTCCACAGATCAGTAGCTCCACTTCCTCAGGTCTAAATAAACACTTGAGAGGCGACTCGTTGGTGACCATCTGGAAGCCCCTCCTGAAGGCTTTGAACTGGCGCTCCACACTCTTATTAAGTATGTAATCACTATACAGAGAGACAAACTCCTGGAGATCACAGAAACACAGATAGGACCAGTCAAAATGAAATGGCATCATTCACTTCCACTGTATCAACTTATTTCATACTTCAGTGGTTCTATGATAGACTAAATAGTTCAGTCAGTAAGTGTTTAATTATTTTTATTGATTTAACCAGGTTGGCTAGTTGAGAAGAAGTTCTCATTTACAACTGTGACCTGGCCAAGATAAAGCAAAGCAGTGCGACACAAACAACACAGAGTTACACATGAAATAAACAAGCGTACAGTCAGTAACACAATAGAAAAAAAATAGAAAAAAAAATCTATGTACAGTCTGTGCAAATGTAGAAGAGTGGGGAGGAGGGCAATAAACAGGCGATAGAGGCAGAATAATTACAATTTAGCATTAATACTGGAGTGATAGATGTACAGCTTCTATCTCAAGGCCATCAGACTGTTAAACAGCCACCACTAACACTGAGTGGCTGCTGCCAACATACTGACTCAACTCCAGCCACTTTAATAATGGGAATTGATGGGAAATGATGTAAATATATCACTAGCCACTTTAAACAATGCTACCTTATATAATGTTACTTACCCTACATTATTCATCTCATATGCATACGTATATACTGTACTCTATATCATCGACTGTATCCTTATGTAATACATGTATCACTAGCCACTTTAAACTATGCCACTTTGTTTACATACTCATCTCATTTGTACATACTGTACTCGATACCATCTACTGTATCTTGCCTATGCTGCTCTGTACCATCACTCATTCATATATCCTTATGTACATATTCTTTATCCCCTTACACTGTGTACAAGACAGTAGTTTTGGAATTGTTAGTTAGATTACTTGTTATTACTGCATTGTCGGAACTAGAAGCACAAGCATTTCGCTACACTCGCATTAACATCTGCTAACCATGTGTATGTGACAAATAAAATTTGATTTGATTTGAGATGATGTGCAAGTAGAGATACAGGGGTGCAAAAGAGCAAGAGGGTAAATAATAATATGGGGATGAGGTTGTTGGGTGGGCTATTTACAGATGGGCTGTGTACAGGTACAGTGATCAGCTCTGACAGCTGATGAATAAAGTAAGAGAGATATGAGTCTCCAGCTTCAGTGATTTTTGCAATTCATTCCAGTCATTGGCAGCAGAGAACTGGAAGGAAAGGCAACCAAAGGAAGTATTGGCTTTGGGGATGACCAATGCAATATAGCTGCTGGAGCGTGTGCTACGGGTGGGTGTTGCTATGCTGACCAATCAGTTGAAATAAAGCCCCACCTTACCGAGACTTGTAGATGACCTGGAGCCAGTGGGTTTGGTGGCGAATATGAAGCGAGGGCCAGCCAACGAGATCATACAGGTAGCAGTGGTGGGTAGTGTATGGGGCTTTGGTAACAAAACAGATGGCACTGTGATAGACTGCATCCAATTTGCTGAGTAGAGTGTTGGAGGCTATTTTATAGATGACATCGCCGAAGTCAAGGATTGGTAGGATGGTCAATTTTACGAGGGTATGTTTGGCAGCATGAGTGAAGGATGCTTTGTTGTGAAATAGGAAGCTGATTCTAGATTTTATTTTGGATCGGAGATGCTTAATGTGAGTCTGGAAGGAGAGTTTAGTCTAACCAGATACCTAGGTATTTGTAGTTGTCCACATATTACTACTATCCAGGTCTGTACCCAAACAATTTGAACTTCTACTTTTAAAAATCCACCTCTCTAAAAACAAGTCTCTCACTGTTGCCGCCTGCTATAGACCACCCTCTGCCCCCAGCTGTGCTCTGGACACCATATGTGAACTGATTGCCCCCCATCTATCTTCAGAGCTCGTGCTGCTAGGCGACCTAAACTGGAACATGCTTAACACCCCAGCCATCCTACAATCTAAACTTGATGCCCTCAATCTCACACAAATTATCAATGAACCTACCAGGTACCTCCCCAAAGCCTTAAACATGGGCACCCTCATAGATATCATCCTAACCAACTTCCCCTCTAAATACACCTCTACTGTCTTCAACCAAGATCTCAGCGATCACTGCCTCATTGCCTGCATCCGTAATGGGTCAGCGGTCAAACGACCTCCTCTCATCACTGTAAAACGCTCCCTGAAACACTTCAGCGAGCAGGCCTTTCTAATCGACCTGGCCGGGGTATCCTGGAAGGATATTCACCTCATCCCGTCAGTAGAGGATGCCTGGATATTTTTAAAAAATGCCTTCCTAACCATCTTAAATAAACATGCCCCATTCAAGAAATGTAGAACCAGGAACAGATATAGCCCTTGGTTCTCCCCAGACCTGACTGCCCTTAACCAACACAAAAACATCCTATGGCGTTCTGCATTAGCATCGAACAGCCCCCGTGATATGCAGCTGTTCAGGGAAGCTAGAAACCATTATACACAGGCAGTTAGAAAAGCCAAGGCTAGCTTTTTCAAGCAGAAATTTGCTTCTTGCAACACTAACTCAAAAAAGTTCTGGGACACTGTAAAGTCTATGGAGAATAAGAACACCTCCTCCCAGCTGCCCACTGCACTGAAGATAGGAAACACTGTCACCACTGATAAATCCACCATAATTGAAAATTTCAATAAGCATTTTTCTACTGCTGGCCATGCTTTCCACCTGGCTACTCCTACCCCTGTCAACAGCACTGCACCCCCAACAGCAACTCGCCCAAGCCTTCCCCATTTCTCCTTCTCCCAAATCCATTCAGCTGATGTTCTGAAAGAGCTGCAAAATCTGGACCCCTACAAATCAGCCGGGCTAGACAATCTGGACCCTTTCTTTCTAAAATTATCTGCCGAAATTGTTGCCACCCCTATTACTAGCCTGTTCAACCTCTCTTTCGTGTCGTCTGAGATTCCCAAAGATTGGAAAGCAGCTGCGGTCATCCCCCTCTTCAAAGGGGGGGACACTCTTGACCCAAACTGCTACAGACCTATATCTATCCTACCATGCCTTTCTAAGGTCTTCGAAAGCCAAGTCAACAAACAGATTACCGACCATTTTGAATCTCACCATACCTTCTCTGCTATGCAATCTGGTTTCAGAGCTGGTCATGGGTGCACCTCAGCCATGCTCAAGGTCCTAAACGATATCTTAACCGCCATCGATAAGAAACATTACTGTGCAGCCGTATTCATTGATCTGGCCAAGGCTTTCGACTCTGTCAATCACCACATCCTCATCGGCAGACTCAACAGCCTTGGTTTCTCAAATGATTGCCTCGCCTGGTTCACCAACTACTTCTCTGATAGAGTTCAGTGTGTCAAATCGGAGGGTCTGTTGTCCGGACCTCTGGCAGTCTCTATGGGGGTGCCACAGGGTTCAATTCTTGGACCGACTCTTCTCTGTATACATCAATGAGGTCGCTCTTGCTGCTGGTGAGTCTCTGATCCACCTCTACGCAGACGACACCATTCTGTATACTTCCGGCCCTTCTTTGGACACTGTGTTAACAACCCTCCAGGCAAGCTTCAATGCCATACAACTCTCCTTCCGTGGCCTCCAATTGCTCTTAAATACAAGTAAAACTAAATGCATGCTCTTCAACCGATCGCTACCTGCACCTACCCGCCTGTCCAACATCACTACTCTGGACGGCTCTGACTTAGAATACGTGGACAACTACAAATACTTAGGTGTCTGGTTAGACTGTAAACTCTCCTTCCAGACCCATATCAAACATCTCCAATCCAAAGTTAAATCTAGAATTGGCTTCCTATTTCGCAACAAAGCATCCTTCACTCATGCTGCCAAACATACCCTTGTAAAACTGACCATCCTACCAATCCTCGACTTTGGCGATGTAATTTACAAAATAGCCTCCAATACCCTACTCAACAAATTGGATGCAGTCTATCACAGTGCAATCCGTTTTGTCACCAAAGCCCCATATACTACCCACCATTGCGACCTGTACGCTCTCGTTGGCTGGCCCTCGCTTCATACTCGTCGCCAAACCCACTGGCTCCATGTCATCTACAAGACCCTGCTAGGTAAAGTCCCCCCTTATCTCAGCTCGCTGGTCACCATAGCATCTCCCACCTGTAGCACACGCTCCAGCAGGTATATCTCTCTAGTCACCCCCAAAACCAATTCTTTCTTTGGCCGCCTCTCTTTCCAGTTCTCTGCTGCCAATGACTGGAACGAACTACAAAAATCTCTGAAACTGGAAACACTTATCTCCCTCACTAGCTTTAAGCACCAACTGTCAGAGCAGCTCACAGATTACTGCACCTGTACATAGCCCACCTATAATTTAGCCCTATCAACTACCTCTTTCCCAACTGTATTTTATTTATTTATTTATTTTGCTCCTTTGCACCCCATTATTTTTATTTCTACTTTGCACATTCTTCCACTGCAAATCTACCATTCCAGTGTTTTACTTGCTATATTGTATTTACCTTGCCATCAAGGCCTTTTTTGCCTTTACCTCCCTTCTCACCTCATTTGCTCACATTGTATATAGACTTGTTTATACTTTATTATTGACTGTATGTTTGTTTTACTCCATGTGTAACTCTGTGTTGTTGTATCTGTCGAACTGCTTTGCTTTATCTTGGCCAGGTCGCAATTGTAAATGAGAACTTGTTCTCAACTTGCCTACCTGGTTAAATAAAGGTAAAATAAATAAAATAAAATAAATATTCTAAGTCAGAACTGTCCAGAGTAGTGATGCTAGTCGGGTGGGAGGGTGCGGGCAGCAATCGGTTGAAGAGCATGAACTTAGTTTTACTAGTATTTAAGAGCAGTTGGAGGCCACGGAAAGAGTGTTGTATGGCATTGAAGCTCATTTGGAGGTTTGTAAGCACAGTGTCCAAAGAAGGGCCATATGTATACAGAATGGTGTTGTCTGCGTAGAAGTGGATCAGAGAATCACCAGCAGCAAGAGAGACATCATTGACATATACAGAGAAAAGAGTCGGCCTGAGAATTGAACCCTGTGGCACCCCCATAGAGATTGCCAGAGGTCCGGACTACAGGCCCTCCGATTTGCCACACTAAACTCTGTCAGAGAAGTAGTTGGTGAACCAGGCGAGGCAGTCATTTGAGAAACCAAGGTTGTTGAGTCTGCCGATAAGAATGTGGTGATTGAGTCGAAAGCCTTGGCCAGGTCGATGAAGACGGCTGCACAGTACTGTCTTTAAATCGATGGCAGTTATGATATCGTTTAGGACCTTGAGCGTGGCTGAGTTGCACCCATGACCAGCTTGGAATCCAGATTGCATAGTGGAGAAGGTACGGTGGGTTTCGAAATGGTTGGTGATCTGTTTGTTAACTTGGCTTTCGAAGATTTTTAGAAAGGCAGGGTAGGATGGATATAGGTCTATAACAGTTCAGGTCTAGAGTGTCTCCCACTTTGAAGAGGGGAATGACTGCGGTCCTGTGACAGGCTAGATACTTCAGTCAGTCAGTGGTCCTGTGACAGACTAGATAATTCAGTCAGTCAGTCAGTGGTCCTGTGACAGACTAGATAATTCAGTCAGTCAGTCAGTGGTCCTGTGACAGACTAGATACTTCAGTCAGTCAGTCAGTGGTCCTGTGACAGACTAGATACTTCAGTCAGTCAGTCAGTGGTCCTGTGACAGACTAGATAATTCAGTCAGTCAGTCAGTGGTCCTGTGACAGACTAGATTCTCCAGTCAGTCAGTCAGTCAGTCAGTGGTCCTGCGACAGACTAGATACTTCAGTCAGTCTGGTTCTGTGATAGACTAGATACTCCTCTATGGGTCGTTCTGGACAGGGCTACAACAAAATATTCCTTTCTATTGTCCTCACTAAAAGGTATCTTACCTTTCTATTGTCCGCACTAACAGGTATCTTACCTTTCTATTGTCCGCACTAACAGGTATCTTGTCCCCGTTTTCCTTCAGGTCGTAAGTGATGGGGTCTCCAAACAGGTCTGTCTGTGAGATCTGGAAGGTGATCATCATGTCCTCCTCCACATCCCCCTCATAGTCCAGCAGCTCCTTCAGACTCTGGTACTGAACCTGGCATGGGAGAGACCCCAGGCTGTCAGTCAGTATAAATGGGAGAGACCACCAATACGTATTTAACAGAGGGTTAAGAGCGCTATATTAATACGTAGATAGAGGGTTAAGAGTGCTATATTAATACGTAGCTAGCAGAGGGATAAGAGTGCTATATTAATACGTAGCTAGCAGAGGGATAAGAGTGCTATATTAATACGTAGCTAGCAGAGGGTTAAGAGCGCTATATTAATACGTAGCTAGCAGAGGGATAGGAGCACTATATTAATAGGTAGCTAGAGGGTTAAGAGCGCTATATTAATACGTAGCTAGCAGAGGGTTAAGAGCGCTATATTAATAGGTAGCTAGAGGGTTAAGAGCGCTATATTAATACGTAGCTAGCAGAGGGTTAAGAGCGCTATATTAATAGGTAGCTAGAGGGTTAAGAGCGCTATATTAATACGTAGCTAGCAGAGGGATAGGAGCGCTATATTAATACGTAGCTAACAGATGGTTAAGAGCGCTATATTAATACGTAGCTAGCAGAGGGTTAAGAGCGCTATATTAATACGTAGCAAACAGAGGGATAAGAGCGCTATATTAATACGTAGCTAGCAGAGGGTTAAGAGCGCTATATTAATACGTAGCTAGCAGAGGGATAGGAGCGCTATATTAATACGTAGCTAACAGATGGTTAAGAGCGCTATATTAATACGTAGCTAGCAGAGGGTTAAGAGCGCTATATTAATACATAGCTAACAGGGGTAATGCTATATTATGAAACTACAAGGTTTTTAATAAAAATTGAATACACAGCTCTTGTAGTAGTCGTCTAAACTGAAACACTTTTTAATTACATAGACCGATTAAAAATAACATTTAAACATATTTCAGCATGTTCCAGTACCGGATGTGAGTCTGCCAGGTCCAGATAGGTGCCTTTCTTCCCCATCAGTTTCCTGTAGACCACCATGGGAAAGTGAACATCCAGGATACAGTTGTTGTAGATGGCCAGGCCCAAGACGATGCCTATCAGGGTGAACTGGGCCTCATTCTCCAAAGAGGGTGGGTTGAACCAGAACAGCTTGGTGGACTCGTCATATGTAAACATGCCTAGAGGAGAGGGGGAGCACTGGACATTAATACCAAGAAATCAGATGGACAATTTGTTTGTGAATATTAAGTTCAAAGTTTAAAACTTTGTCAAAATATTTTTATTTTTTATAGAAATGTGTCTATGGCTAACATACAGTGCATTGGCCAAGTGTTTAGATCCCTTGAATATTTCCCACATTTTGTTTCGTTACAGCCTTATTCTAAAATGGACAACAAAAATATGTTTCACGTCATCAATCGACAGACAATACCCCATAATGACAAGGCTAAAACCGGCTTTGGGAAATTTGGCAAAAATCTGAAACATTTACATAAGTTTTCAGACCCTTTACTTTTGTATTTATTATGGACCCCCATTAGTTCCTGCCAAGGCAGCAGCTACTCTTCCTGGGGTTTATTATGGACCCCCATTAGTTCCTGCCAAGGCAGCAGCTATTCTTCCTGGGGTTTGTTATGGATCCCCATTAGTTCCTGCCAAGGCAGCAGCAACTCTTCCTGGGGTTTATTATGGATCCCCATTAGTTGATGCCAAGGCAGCAGCTACTCTTCCTCGGGTTTATTATGGATCCCCATTACTTCCTGCCAAGGCAGCAGCTACTCTTCCTGGGGTCCAACAACATTAAGGCAGTTTATTCAATTTTAAAAACATTACAGTACATTCCCAGACTGTGTCCTCAGGCCCCTACTCCACCACTACCACATATATACAGTACTAAATCCATAGGTACGTGTGAGAATAGTGCGTATGCTATTGAGTGTTAGTTTGTGCCTATGTTTGTGTTGCTTCACTGTTCCATATGTTTTTTTGTTTTGTTTTTTAAAATCTGATTCTACTGCTGCATCAGTTACCTGATGTGGCTCTATGTTCCATGTAGTCATGGCTCTATGTAGTACTGTGGAATAGAGTTCCATGTAGTCATGGTTCTATGTAGTACTGTGGAATAGAGTTCCATGTAGTCATGGATCTATGTAGTACTGTGGAATAGAGTTCCATGTAGTCATGGTTCTATGTAGTACTGTGGAATAGAGTTCCATGTAGTCATGGTTCTATGTAGTACTGTGGAATAGAGTTCCATGTAGTCATGGATCTATGTAGTACTGTGGAATAGAGTTCCATGTAGTCATGGCTCTATGTAGTACTGTGGAATAGAGTTCCATGTAGTCATGGCTCTATGTAGTACTGTGGAATAGAGTTCCATGTAGTCATGGCTCTATGTAGTACTGTGGAATAGAGTTCCATGTAGTCATGTCTCTATGTAGTACTGTGGAATAGAGTTCCATGTAGTCATGGCTCTATGTAGTACTGTGGAATAGAGTTCCATGTAGTCATGGCTCTATGTAGTACTGTGTAATAGAGTTCCATGTAGTGATGGCTCTATGTAGTACTGTGGAATAGAGTTCCATGTAGTCATGGCTCTATGTAGTACTGTGGGATAGAGTTCCATGTAGTCATGGCTCTATGTAGTACTGTGGAATAGAGTTCCATGTAGTCATGGCTCTATGTAGTACTGTGGAATAGAGTTCCATGTAGTCATGGCTCTATATAGTACTGTGGAATAGAGTTCCATGTAGTCATGGCTCTATGTAGTACTGTGGAATAGAGTTCCATGTAGTCATGGCTCTATGTAGTACTGGGGAATAGAGTTCCATGTAGTCATGGCTCTATGTAGTACTGGGGAATAGAGTTCCATGTAGTCATGGCTCTATGTAGTACTGTGGAATAGAGTTCCATGTAGTCATGGCTCTATGTAGTACTGTGGAATAGAGTTCCATGTAGTCATGGCTCTATATAGTACTGTGGAATAGAGTTCCATGTAGTCATGGCTCTATGTAGTACTGTGGAATAGAGTTCCATGTAGTCATGGCTCTATGTAGTACTGGGGAATAGAGTTCCATGTAGTCATGGCTCTATGTAGTACTGGGGAATAGAGTTCCATGTAGTCATGGCTCTATGTAGTACTGTGGAATAGAGTTCCATGTAGTCATGGCTCTATGTAGTACTGGGGAATAGAGTTCCATGTAGTCATGGCTCTATGTAGTACTGTGGAATAGAGTTCCATGTAGTCATGGCTCTATGTAGTACTGTGGAATAGAGTTCCATGTAGTCATGGCTCTATGTAGTACTGGGGAATAGAGTTCCGTGTAGTCATGGCTCTATGTAGTACTGTGGAATAGAGTTCCATGTAGTCATGGCTCTATGTAGTACTGGGGAATAGAGTTCCATGTAGTCATGGCTCTATGTAGTACTGTGGAATAGAGTTCCATGTAGTCATGGCTCTATGTAGTACTGTGGAATAGAGTTCCATGTAGTCATGGCTCTATGTAGTACTGTGGAATAGAGTTCCGTGTAGTCATGGCTCTATGTAGTACTGTGGAATAGAGTTCCATGTAGTCATGGTTCTATGTAGTACTGTGGAATAGAGTTCCATGTAGTCATGGCTCTATGTAGTACTGTGGAATAGAGTTCCATGTAGTCATGGCTCTATGTAGTACTGTGGAATAGAGTTCCATGTAGTCATGGCTCTATGTAGTACTGTGGAATAGAGTTCCATGTAGTCATGGCTCTATGTAGTACTGTGGAATAGAGTTCCATGTAGTCATGGCTCTATGTAGTACTGTGGAATAGAGTTCCATGTAGTCATGGATCTATGTAGTACTGTGGAATAGAGTTCCATGTAGTCATGGCTCTATGTAGTACTGTGGAATAGAGTTCCATGTAGTCATGGCTCTATGTAGTACTGTGGAATAGAGTTCCATGTAGTCATGGCTCTATGTAGTACTGGGGAATAGAGTTCCATGTAGTCATGGCTCTATGTAGTACTGGGGAATAGAGTTCCATGTAGTCATGGCTCTATGTAGTACTGTGGAATAGAGTTCCATGTAGTCATGGCTCTATGTAGTACTGGGGAATAGAGTTCCATGTAGTCATGGCTCTATGTAGTACTGTGGAATAGAGTTCCATGTAGTCATGGCTCTATGTAGTACTGTGGAATAGAGTTCCATGTAGTCATGGCTCTATGTAGTACTGGGGAATAGAGTTCCGTGTAGTCATGGCTCTATGTAGTACTGTGGAATAGAGTTCCATGTAGTCATGGCTCTATGTAGTACTGGGGAATAGAGTTCCATGTAGTCATGGCTCTATGTAGTACTGTGGAATAGAGTTCCATGTAGTCATGGCTCTATGTAGTACTGTGGAATAGAGTTCCATGTAGTCATGGCTCTATGTAGTACTGTGGAATAGAGTTCCGTGTAGTCATGGCTCTATGTAGTACTGTGGAATAGAGTTCCATGTAGTCATGGCTCTATGTAGTACTGTGGAATAGAGTTCCATGTAGTCATGGCTCTATGTAGTACTGTGGAATAGAGTTCCATGTAGTCATGGCTCTATGTAATACTGTGGAATAGAGTTCCATGTAGTCATGGCTCTATGTAGTACTGTGGAATAGAGTTCCATGTAGTCATGGCTCTATGTAGTACTGTGGAATAGAGTTCCATGTAGTCATGGCTCTATGTAGTACTGTGGAATAGAGTTCCATGTAGTCATGGATCTATGTAGTACTGTGGAATAGAGTTCCATGTAGTCATGGCTCTATGTAGTACTGTGGAATAGAGTTCCATGTAGTCATGGCTCTATGTAGTACTGTGGAATAGAGTTCCATGTAGTCATGGATCTATGTAGTACTGTGCACCTCCCATAGTCTGTTCTGGACTTGGGGACTGTGAAGAGACCTCTGGTGGCATGTCTTGTGGGGTATGCATGGGTGTCGGAGCTGTGTGCCAGTAGTTCAGACAGACAGCTCGGTGCATTCAACATGTCGGCAGGGTAGCCTAGTGGTTAGAGCGTTGGACTAGTAACCGAAAGGTTGCAAGTTCAAACCCCCGAGCTGACAAGGTACAAATCTGTCGTTCTGCCCCTGAACAGGCAGTTAACCCACTGTTCCTAGGCCGTCATTGAAAATAAGAATGTGTTCTTAACTGACTTGCCTAGTTAAATAAAGGTAAAATAAATAAAATAAATGTCAATACCTCTCACAAATACAATGAAGTGATGAAGTCAAGCTTTCCTCCTATTTGAGTCAGGAGAGATTGACATGCCTGTTATTAATATTAGCTGTGTGTGTACATCCAAGGGTTCTGAACTAATTGCAATTGGCAGCTGACCACAAGACTGAAGTCCAGGTGTGACAGAACTAGGGCCTGTAGGACCTGCCTTGTTGATAGTGCTGTTAAGAAGGTAGAAACTAGGGCCTGTAGGACCTGCCTTGTTGATAGTGTTGTTAAGAAGGTAGAAACTAGGGCTTGTAGGACCTGCCTTGTTGATAGTGTTGTTAAGAAGGTAGAAACTAGGGCTTGTAGGACCTGCCTTGTTGATAGTGCTGTTAAGAAGGTAGAAACTAGGGCCTGTAGGACCTGCCTTGTTGATAGTGCTGTTAAGGTAGAAACTAGGGCCTGTAGGACCTGCCTTGTTGATAGTGTTGTTAAGAAGGTAGAAACTAGGGCCTGTAGGACCTGCCTTGTTGATAGTGCTGTTAAGAATGTAGAAACTAGGGCCTGTAGGACCTGCCTTGTTGATAGTGCTGTTAAGGTAGAAACTAGGACCTGTCTTGTTGATAGTACTGTTAAGAAGATGGAGCAGCTCCTTATCATGGACAGACTCGATACTATTGTATCAATATGTTTTGACCATGACAGTTTATAATTCAAGGTAATTCTAAGCAGTTTAGTCTCCTCAACTTGCTCAATATCCACATTAAATTACAAGATTTAGTTTAGGTTTAGGGTTTAGTTAACGATTTGTCCCAAACACAATGCTTTTCTATTTTCAGGTCTCGCCAGAGATGTTTGATCGGTTTCAAGTACGGGCTCTGGCTGAGCCAATCAAGGACATTCAGAGACTAGTCCCGAAGCTACTCCTGTGTTGTCTTGGCTGTGTGCTTAGGGTCATTGTCCTGTTGGATGGTGAACCTTCGCGCTCAGGAGCAAATTTTCATCAAGGATTTCTCTGTACTTTGCTCCGATCCTGACTAGTGTCCCAGTCCCTGCCGCTGAAAAACATCCCCACAACATGATGCTGCCACCACCATGCTTCACCGTAGGGATGGTGCCAGGTTCCCTCCAGACATGACGCTTGGCATTCAGGCCAAAGATTTTAATCTCGGTTTCTTGTTTCTCATGGTCAGAGTCCTTTAGGTGCCTTTTTACAAACTCCAAGCAGGCTGTCGTGTACTTTTTACTGAGGAGTGGCTTCCGTCTAGCCACTCTACCATGAAGGCCTGATTGGTAGAGTGCTGCAGACATGGGAGAACCTTCCAGAAGGACAACAATCTCCAAAGAGGAACTCCGGAGCTCTGTCAGAATGACCATCGGGTTCTTGGTCACCTCTATGACCAAGGCACTTCTCACCTTATTGCTTAGTTTGGTGGTGCGGCCAGCTCTAGGAAGAGTCTTGGTGGTTCCAAATTTCTTCTATTTAAGAATGATGGAGGCCAATGTGTTCTTGGGGAACTTCAATGCTGCAGAAATTGTTTGGTACCCTACCCCAGATCTGTGAATCGACACTGAACTCGATCTCTGAACTCTCCAGACAATTCCTTCCACCTCATGGCTTGGCTTTTGCTCTGACCACTGTTGGACCTTACATAAACAGGTGTGTGCTTTTCCAAATCATGTCCAATCAATTTAATTTACCACAGATGGACACAGATGGACTCCAATCAAGTTGGAAAAACATCTCAAGGATGATCAATGGAGTTCAATTGAGTTTAATAGCAAAGGGTCTGAATACTTTAAGGTATCTGTTTTTTATACATATATATTTTATATTTTATATTTTATATTTTATACATATATATTTTATATATATATTTTATATTTTATACATATATATTTTATATTTTATATTTTATATTTTATACATATATATTTTATATATATATTTTATATTTTATATTTTATACATATATATTTTATATATATATTTTATATTTTATACATATATATTTTATATTTTATATTTTATACATATATATTTTATATATATATTTTATATTTTATACATATATATTTTATATTTTATATTTTATACATATATATTTTATATATATATTTTATATTTTATACATATATATTTTAT
Source organism: Oncorhynchus mykiss (assembly GCF_013265735.2). Classification (NCBI taxonomy): domain Eukaryota; kingdom Metazoa; phylum Chordata; class Actinopteri; order Salmoniformes; family Salmonidae; genus Oncorhynchus; species Oncorhynchus mykiss. Next base: position 1,754,087 of record NC_048565.1, on the reverse strand, counting down.
ATATATATTTTATATTTTATATTTTATACATATATATTTTATATATATATTTTATATTTTATACATATATATTTTATATTTTATATTTTATACATATATATTTTATATATATATTTTATATTTTATATTTTATACATATATATTTTATATATATATTTTATATTTTATATTTTATACATATATATTTTATATATATATTTTATATTTTATACATATATATTTTATATTTTATATTTTATACATATATATTTTATATATATATTTTATATTTTATACATATATATTTTATATATATATTTTATATTTTATACATATATATTTTATATATTATAGCAAAAACGACTAAACTTGTTTTCGTTTTGTCATTATATGCAGATTGATGAGGATTTAATTATTATTATTTTAGAATAAGGCCGTAATGTAACAAAATGTGGAAAAACAGAAGGGGTCTTGAAACATTTCTACATACATGCATTAGGAAAGTGTCTTTGGATTACACATAACATGTATAAAACGCAAAGCCTGAGAGACTACAGTGTCTTTATTCAACCACAGATACAGTTAAATTCCAAGCAGAACATCTCACCAATGTCAGGGTTGAACATCTCCTCCAGGACGAGCTGGAAGAACTCTTTAGAGACCCCCCCTTCGTCAACGCCCTGCTCTCCTTCAAACTCTACAAACAGCTGCTTCCTCAGGTCCGCAGGGTTCTCCATGGCGATCATCTCCAACTGTAGGACGCAGACCATTAGGTTAGGAGAGGGACAGACAAACAGAGGAACCCTTCCCATTCACCTTATCACTAGCCTGGTCTTGGTCGACCGAGAGTCGTCTGTTCTTTCCACCAATCGATTGGTAGAAATGTTAAAACGTGTATTTTTCCATATATAGACACTTCCAATGTGTTTTAAATCAAATCAACGATATGCACTGAGCTTGTCTGACAAAATAATTAAGACACAGATGACTAGAGGGAGTCCGACCGACCGATCAACATGGCCGCTCTGCTCCTAAGCAACTCTGCAGTATTATTTTGTTTTTTGTTATTTCTTACATTAGCCCAGAATGTTCTTTGCGTATTTACATACAGACGGAAATCCCTCACCTGCATTTCGAACATAAATATTACTTATCTGAATTGGATCCTTTGTTCATACCCCCCAAGGTGCATGAACTTATCCCAGAGGCTACTCCAAGATGCCACGGAGACGAGGTATTCGGAGTGGACTTCTAGTTCGAGTCAGGAGGCGTACACGCCATCCACCGCTTCTGAGTATATTACTGGTGAATGTTCAGTCCCTGGACAATAGAGTAGACGAGCTCAGGGCGAGGACCTCCTTCCAGAGAGACATGAGGGACTGTAACATACTCTGTTTCATGGAATCATGGCTCTCTCCAGATATACTGTCCCTGTCCATACAGCCAGATGGATTCTCAGTATAACATGCAGACGGGAATAAAGAACTGCGGAGGTGTATGTTTCATGATTAGCCATGCATGGTGTGATTGTGGTAACGTACAGGAACTCAAGTCCTTCAGTTCACCCGGCCTCGAATACCTGAAATGCTGACCATATTACCTCCAAAGAGAATTCTCTTTGGTTATTGTCGCAGCCATATCGCAGTATATTCCCCCTCAAGCCGATACCACGACGGCCCTCACTAGACTTTGCGCAACTGGAAACCACATAACCCGAGGCCACATTTATTTTAGCTAGCTTCAAAAACTACCATTGTTACTCTCCCTTCCGGGTGGCTACAAGGCCCTCCTCCCTTCGGCAAATCAGATGACGACTCCATTCTGCAACTCCCTTCCTATAGGCAGAAACTCAAAAACAGGAATCATCCGTGCTAAGAACTGTTCAACGTTGGTCTGACCAATCGGAATCCATGCTTCAAGATTGTTTTGATCACGCGGACTGGGATACGTTCCGGGTTGCTTCTGAGAATAACATTGATGTATACACTGACAAGGTGACGGAGTTCATCGGGAAGTGCACTGTGACCATTAAAACCTACCATAACCAGAAACCGTGGATAGATGGCAGCAAAACTGAAAGCGTTGAAGCGTGTTAACCCTCGCAAGGCTGCCGGAAAACCACGGCATTTAACCACGGCTAGGTGAATGGGAATATGGTTGAAAACAAACAGTGCAAAACGGTTTTAAAAAAAAAAACAGTTATACTCTTCGTAAGGCAATCAAACAGGCAAAACGTCCGTACAGAGACAAAGCGGAGTCACAAATCAACGGCTCAGACAACAGACGTATGTGGCAGGGACTTCACACAATCACGAATTACAAAGGGAAGCCACGTCTCGAACTCCGACGTCTTGCTCGCTAAACACAATCTTTGCTCGTTTTGAGGATAACACAGTGCCATCGACGCAGCCCGCTCAAGAGGACTGTGGGCTCTCGTTCTCTGTGACCAAGATGAGTAAGACATTGAAACGTGTTAACCCTCGCAAGGCTGCCGGCCCAGATGGCATCCCTAACCATGTCCTCAGAACATGCGCAGACCAGCTGGCTGGAGTGTTGACGGACATATCCCAGTCTGCTGTCCCCACTTGCTTCAAGATGTCCACCATTGTTCCTGTACCCAAGAAAGCGAAAGTAACTGAACTAAATGACTAAATCACCCCGTAGCACTCACGTAGCATTCACTGTCATCATAAAGTGCGTTGAGAGACTAGTCAAGGATCATATCACCTCCACCTTACCGGTCACCTTAGAACCACTTCAATTTGCTTACCGCCCCAATAGGTCCACAGACGATGCAATCGCCATCAATGTTTAATTTTACATTTAAGAATGGAGGCCACTGTGTTCTTGGGGACATTGAATGCTGCAGAAACTTTTAGCTACCCTTCCCTAGATCTGTGCCTCGACACAATCCTGTCTCTGAGCTCCCCAGACAATTCCTTCAAACTCATGGCCTGGTTTTTGCTCTGACATGCACCGTCAACTTTGGGATCTTATATAGACCGGTGTGTGCCTTTCCAAATCATGACAAATCAATTGAATTTACCACAGGTGGACTCCAATCAAGTTGTAGAAACATCTCAAGGATGATCAATGGAAACAGGATGCACCTGAGCTACATTTCGAGTCTCATAGCAAAGGGTCTGAATACTTCAAGTATTTTAAATTTTTTTATAAAAATGTACAAAAAAACTCTAAAAACCTGTTTTCGCTTTGTCATTATTGGGTATTGTGTGTGTAGATATGATTTTATTTAATCCATTTTAGAATAAGGCTGTAATGTAACAAAACGTTGAAAAAGTCAAAGGGTCTGAATACTTTCCGAATGCGCTGTATGTATGTGATGTAACAGTATAGCTTCTGTCCCTCTCCTCACCCCTACCTGGGCTCAAACCAGGGCCCCTCTGCACACAACAACAACTGCTTCCCACGAAGCATCGTTACCCATCACTCCACAAGAGCCTGGGCCCTTGCCGAGCAAGGGGAACTACTACTTCAAGGTCTCAGAGAGAGTGACGTCACCGATTGAAATGTTATTAGTGCGCACCACCGCTAACTAGCTAGCCATTTCACATCAGCTACAATCACCCCCCTTTAATCCTTTCCCTCAGCAACCAGTGATCTGGGTCACACACTGGTTAAAAAGACACACTTACTCATTCCAGGGTTTTTCTTTATTTTTACTATTTTCTACATTGTAGAATAATAGTGAAGACATAACTACGAAATAACATATGGAATCATGTAGTAAGCAAAAAAAAAGTTAAAAACTAAATATATTTTATGATGGACTGTCATTTCTCTTTGCTTATTTGAGCTGTTCTTGCCATAATATGGACTTATTTGGTAACATACCGTCTTCTGTATACCAACCCTTGTCACAACACAACTGATTGGCTCAAACGCATTAAGAAGGAAATAAATTCCACAAAATAACTTAACAAGACACACCTGTTAATTGAAATTCATTCCAGGGACTACCTCATGAAGCTGGTTGAGAGAATGCCAAGAGTGTGCAAAGCTGTCAAGGCAAAGGGTTGCTACTTTGAAGAATCTCAAATATAAAATACATTGGCAAGATAAAGTATGTGAACCCTTTGGAATCACCTGGATTTCTGCTGAAATGGGTCATAACATTTAATCTGTACTTCATCTAAGTCACAGCAATACACAAAAAGTATTGTATTTTTCTTGCTATATTGAATACATCATTAAATTCACAGTGTATGTTGGAAAAAGTATGTGAACCTGTACGCTAATGACTTCTCCAAAAGCTAATTGGAGTCAGGAGTCAGCTAACCTGGAGTCCAATCAATGAGATGAGATTGGAGATGTTGGTTAGAGCTGCCCTGCCCCCCCCCCTGCCAAAAAAAACTCACAGACCTTGAGTTGGCTATTCACAAGAAGCACTGCCTGAACCATGCATCCAACAAAGATCTCAGAAGACCTAAGATAAGAAGCACTGCCTTCTGGAGTGGCCCAGTCAGTCCTGACCTCAACCCGATTTGAGGTCATGCCACAGCATCTCAGAGAGCAGTTCACACCAGACATCTCAATAATATTGCTGAACTGAAACAGTTTTGTAAAGATGGTCCAGAATTCCTCCTGAACGTTGTGCAGGTCTGATCCACAACTACATAAAACATTTGGATGAGGTTGTTGCTTCCAAAGGAGGGTCAACCAGTTATTAAATCCAAGGGTTCACATACTTCTCCCACCCTGCACTGCGAATATTTACACGGTGTGTTCAATAAAGACATGAACATGTATAATTGTTTGTGTGTTATTAGTTTAAGCAGACTGTGTTTGTCTATTGTTGTGACCTGGATGAAGATCAGATTTTATGACTAATTTATACAGAAATACAGGAAATTCCAAAGGGTTCACATACCTTTTCTTACCACTGTATATTTTTGATTTGTTTAACACTTTTTTTAGTTACTACATGATTCCATATCTGTTATTTCACAGTTTTGATATCTTCATAAATAAAGAAAAACCCTGGAATGAGTAGGTGTGTCCAAACTTTGGACTGGTACGTGTGTGTGTGTGTGTTGTTTGTGACTCACCCTGACGAGGGCGTCGTCGATGATGTGGTCTCGGCGTACTTTGAGCCTGAGGTATGGGTTGAGCTGCTGTCCTTGTACCAGGCTGTAGAGCGCTGTGATCCTCCTCTCGCTGTACATGCTGATGCGGTTGTCGTAGTACAGTCCCAGGCTCTTGGTGCAGGCGTTGAGGATGAAGGGACAGCTCTGGAAGGAGAACTTACTCTCAGAGTCCACCTTGAAGAAGGTGAAGTCCTTGTCCATCTCTAGAACGTCGTTCAGAGGCTCGTTGACAAACTCCTCGAAGGGGATGAGGGGTCGTCTGCAGTCCAGGGTCCTGACGCCCAGCTCCTTTTCATTTGACAATTTAAAAACAATTCAACCACACGTGGACACAATCCATTCCACTTTATTATAAAACTGATTTTATTTTTTTAATTGTCCCTTATCAATATACACACCCCATAATGACATCACAATACCCCATAATGACATCACAATACCCCATAATGACATCACAATACCCCATAATGACAAAGCGAACAGGTTTTTAGAAATGTTGACAATTTATTAAAAATACAAAAAACAGATACCTTATTTATATAAGTATTCAGACCCTTTGCTATTAAATTCGAAATTGAGCTCAGGTGCATCCTGTTTCCATTGATCATCTTAATCATCTTACGATGTTTCTACAACTTGATTGGAGTCCACCTGTGGTCAATTCAATTGATTGGACATGATTTGGAAAGGCACACACCGGTCTTTATAAGGTCACACAGTTCACAGTGCATGTCAGAGCAAAAACCAAGCCATGAGGTCGAAGGAAATGTCCGTAAGAGCTCATAGACAGGATTGTGTCGAGGTGCAGATCTGGGGAAGGGAACCAAAAAAAGATCTGTAGCATTGAAGGTCCCCAAGAACACAGTGACCTCTATCATTCTTAAATGGAAGAAGTTTGGAACCACAAAGACTCTTCCTAGAGCTGGCCGCTCGGCCAAACTGAGCAATCAGGTGAGAAGTGCCTTGGTCTGGGAGGTGACCAAGAACCCGATGGTCACACTGACAGAGCTCCAGAATTCCTCTGTGGGAGATGGTTGTCCTTCTGGAAGTCTCTCACATCTCTACAGTACTCCACCAATCAGGCCTTTATGGTAGAGTGGTCAGACGGAAGCCACTCCTCAGTAAAAGGCCCATGACAGTCCGCTTGGAATTTGCCAAAAGGCACCTAAAGACTTTCAGACCATGACGAACAAGATTTCTTTGGTCTGATGAAACCAATATTGAACTATTTGGCCTGAATGCCAAGCTTCACGTCTGGAGGAAACCTGGCACCACCCCTACAGTGAAGCATGGTGGTGGAAGGATCATGTTGTGAGGATGTTTTTCAGCAGCAGGAACTGGGAAACTAGTCAGGATCGAGGCAAAGATGAACAGAGAGATCCTTGATGAAAATCTGCTCCAGAGCGCTCAGGACCTCAGACTGGGGAGAAGGTTCACCTTCCAACAGGACAACAACCCTAAGCACACAGCCAAGACAACGCAGGAGTGGCTTCGGGACAAGTCTCTGAATGTCTTTGAGTGGCCCAGCCAGAGCCTGGACTTGAATTTGATCGAATATCTCTGGAGAAACTTGAAAATAGCTGTGCAGCGACGATCCCCATTCAACCTGACAGAGCTTGAGAGGATCTGCAGAGAAGAACAGGAGAAACTCCCCAAATACAGGTGTGTAAGTCTTGTAGTGTCCTATCCAAAAAGACTCAAGGATTTAAATCGCTGCTAAAGGTCTGAATACTTATGCAAATGTGATTAAGCTTTTGCTTTGTCATTATGGGGTATTGTACGTAGATTGAGGGGAAAAACGATTTAATCGATTTTAGAATAAAGCTGTAACATAACGTGGAAATAGTCAAGCGATCTGAATACTTTGACTGTAAATTATTATAACAAAGAAAAAGTCAATTCTTTAAAATAAGTTTAATTTCCATTGTGGTGGTCTCTCCTCACCTTCTCCAGAGGATCGACCCGGGGACCGTTCTTGTTCCTCCTCTCCTCCCCCAAGAGCTCCTGCAGGGTGAGCTCGCTGGACGGGGGCTCCTCCTCCTGATTGAATTTGCACTTTAAAAAAAACAACTTCTCCCACTACCATAACAATACTTGACCGACATGGATAGGGCCAAATTGAAATGTTTCTTACAGAACCATGAAAGAGAACACTGAGGATTATGGGTAAATTATTAGACCAAAAGGCGAGGACACAACTGTACATCTGACAAGAATGAATCCAAACATTACATTGTTGATTTGATGTGCATTTTACATTTACTGTACTGTCACAGAACTTGTTGATAACGAAATCTGAAAATACTCCTGATACTTACAGTAACATGATAAGAATATTAATTTAGCTTTTGGAGTAGGTACAAGATAAGAAAAAACTATTACAATGGTTTCAGTGAGAGGACTAACTGGTGTCTCCAAGTGGCCCCACACCTCTCCAGACTGTGGGTTTCAGTGAGAGGACTAACTGGTGTCTCCAAGTGGCCCCACACCTCTCCAGACTGTGGGTTTCAGTGAGAGGACTAACTGGTGTCTCCAAGTGGCCCCACACCTCTCCAAACTGTGGGTTTCAGTGAGAGGACTAACTGGGGTCTCCATGTGGCCCCACACCTCTCCAAACTGTGGGTTTAAGTGAGAGGACTAACTGGGGTCTCCATGTGGCCCCACACCTCTCCAAACTGTGGGTTTCAGTGAGAGGACTAACTGGTGTCTCCAAGTGGCCCCACACCTCTCCAAACTGTGGGTTTCAGTGAGAGGACTAACTGGTGTCTCCAAGTGGCCCCACACCTCTCCAAACTGTGGGTTTCAGTGAGAGGACTAACTGGTGTCTCCAAGTGGCCCCACACCTCTCCAAACTGTGGGTTTCAGTGAGAGGACTAACTGGGGTCTCCATGTGGCCCCACACCTCTCCAAACTGTGGGTTTAAGTGAGAGGACTAACTGGGGTCTCCATGTGGCCCCACACCTCTCCAAACTGTGGGTTTCAGTGAGAGGACTAACTGGTGTCTCCAAGTGGCCCCACACCTCTCCAAACTGTGGGTTTCAGTGAGAGGACTAACTGGTGTCTCCAAGTGGCCCCACACCTCTCCAAACTGTGGGTTTCAGTGAGAGGACTAACTGGTGTCTCCAAGTGGCCCCACACCTCTCCAAACTGTGGGTTTCAGTGAGAGGACTAACTGGTGTCTCCATGTGGCCCCACACCTCTCCAAACTGTGGGTTTCAGTGAGAGGGCTAACTGGTGTCTCCATGTGGCCCCACACCTCTCCAAACTGTGGGTTTCAGTGAGAGGGCTAACGGGTGTCTCCATGTGGCCCCACACCTCTCCAAACTGTGGGTTTCAGTGAGAGGACTAACTGGTGTCTCCAAGTGGCCCCACACCTCTCCAAACTGTGGGTTTCAGTGAGAGGACTAACTGGTGTCTCCATGTGGCCCCACACCTCTCCAAACTGTGCAGATCGTAAGTAATTTCAATGCATTATGACAAGGAAAGGTGCTTTTTTGACCTCATAGCTTTGCCATTGAGGAACTGAAGCCAGCAAACTGGTAGTTTCTTGTTAGGAACGCATCCCCACCATCACACAATGACTGTTGTTTACGCAATCCGAAAACATTCCACTATAAATCACAATCTGGGTCAGGTGGGCATCGTTTGGAAGCTTATTCTACTGCCAACATGTTATAAAATACGATCTTAAGCCCTTTACGGACAGGATACATTTTACTGGGGGAGCTCAGGTAATGTAATTATGTGCACAAGCAAAAACCAGCACATCCCGTCCGAATCTGCCATGGCACTCATTTTTACTTGTCAAGAAGGTTATTAATCCCAGCCCTAAAAACCTACTGTTTCCCGGGAAACTCCCAGGTCCTCTGATATTACTAACCTGTGTGAATCGTCATCCCTGTGTTTTCAGGGAGTTTAAACAGGTTCTGCACCCAGTTTGGGTCAGAACATGGGACTAGATTGACGCTTAAAACAAAGTGGTTTGCAGGTAGCGTACAGATGAATGATCTGTGTCGTCACATCTTTCATAGTGCCATACTTCTCTTTTTAAAAGACGGAGGTAGATGATATTGACCCAAGAATTTATAAATTGTCAAATCCGTCAGGTAATTAAATGTCTGCAGGTTAAAGTTCATGGTGTTCACTGACTTTCTGAACTGAAGGTCATTAGAACACTGTTAGACTGTTCCTAGACATGTGAACTGAAGGTCATTACATCATTGTTAGACTGTTCCTAGACATGTGAACTGAAGGTCATTAGGTCACTATTAGACTGTTCCTAGACATGTGAACTGAAGGTCATTAGGTCACTGTTACTGTTCCTAGACATGTGAACTGAAGGTCATTAGGTCACTATTAGACTGTTCCTAGACATGTGAACTGAAGGTCATTAGATCACTATTAGACTGTTCCTAGACATGTGAACTGAAGGTCATTAGATCACTATTAGACTGTTCCTAGACATGTGAACTGAAGGTCATTACGTCCATATGTCCGGAGGTATCATCGGATGGGGCCACAGTGTCTCCTGACCCCTCCTGTCTCAACCTCCAGTATTTATGCTGCAGTAGTTTATGTGTTGGGGGGCTAGGGTCGGTTTGTTATATCTGGAGTATTTCTCCTGTCTTATCCGGTGTCCTGTGTGAATTTAAGTATGCTCTCTCTAATTCTCTCTTTCGGAGGACCTGAGCCCTAGGACCATGCCTCAGGACTACCTGGTATGATGACTCCTTGCTGTCCCCAGTCCACCTGGCCGTGCTGCTGCTCCAGTTTCAACTGTTCTGCCTGCAGCTATGGAACCCTGACCTGTTCACCGGACGTGCTACCTGTCCCAGACCTATTATTTGACCATGCTGGTCATCTATGAACATTTGAACATCTTGGCCATGTTCTGTTATAATCTCCACCTGGCACAGCCAGAAGAGGACTGGCCACCCCTCATAGCCTGGTTCCTCTCTAGGTTTCTTCCTAGGGAGTTTTTCCTAGCCAACGTGCTTCAACACCTGCATTGCACAGACTAGCGTCCTGTCCAGGGTTAAGGCCCTGAGATAGACTAGTGTCCTGTCCAGGGTTAAGGCCCTGAGATAGACTAGTGTCCTGTCCAGGGTTAAGGCCCTGAGATAGACTAGCGTCCTGTCCAGGGTTAAGGCCCTGAGATAGACTAGCGTCCTGTCCAGGGTTAAGGCCCTGAGATAGACTAGCGTCCTGTCCAGGGTTAAGGCCCTGAGATAGACTAGCGTCCTGTCCAGGGTTAAGGCCCTGAGATAGACTAGTGTCCTGTCCAGGGTTAAGGCCCTGAGATAGACTAGTGTCCTGTCCAGGGTTAAGGCCCTGAGATAGACTAGTGTCCTGTCCAGGGTTAAGGCCCTGAGATAGACTAGTGTCCTGTCCAGGGTTAAGGCCCTGAGATAGACTAGTGTCGTGTCCAGGGTTAAGGCCCTGAGATAGACTAGTGTCCTGTCCAGGGTTAAGGCCCTGAGATAGACTAGTGTCCTGTCCAGGGTTAAGGCCCTGAGATAGACTAGTGTCCTGTCCAGGGTTAAGGCCCTGAGATAGACTAGCGTCCTGTCCAGGGTTAAGGCCCTGAGACAGACTAGTGTCCTGTCCAGGGTTAAGGCCCTGAGATAGACTAGTGTCCTGTCCAGGGTTAAGGCCCTGAGACTATATGACCTCAAAGCTGTATTTATTATAACCCTCAAGGTATCATCTGTCAACACATCCTCCCCTCTCCATTTACAGCATCCTCAACATCTCATCTGTCAACACATCCTCCCCTCTCCATTTACAGCATCCTCAACATCTCATCTGTCAACACATCCTCCCCTCTCCATTTACAGCATCCTCAACATCTCATCTGTCAACACATCCTCCCCTCTCCATTTACAGCATCCTCAACATCTCATCTGTCAACACATCCTCCCCTCTCCATTTACAGCATCCTCAACATCTCATCTGTCAACACATCCTCCCCTCTCCATTTACAGCATCCTCAACATCTCATCTGTCAACACATCCTCCCCTCTCCATTTACAGCATCCTCAACATCTCATCTGTCAACACATCCTCCCCTCTATTTATAGCATCCTCAACGTTTCATCTGTCAACACATCCTCCCCTCTCCATTTACAGCATCCTCAACATCTCATCTGTCAACACATCCTCCCCTCCATTTACAGCATCCTCAACATCTCATCTGTCAACACATCCTCCCCTCCATTTACAGCATCCTCAACATCTCATCTGTCAACACATCCTCCCCTCTATTTATAGCATCCTCAACGTTTCATCTGTCAACACATCCTCCCCTCTCCATTTACAGCATCCTCAACATCTCATCTGTCAACACATCCTCCCCTCTATTTATAGCATCCTCAACGTTTCATCTGTCAACACATCCTCGCCTCTCTATTTACAGCATCCCCAACGTCTCATCTGTCAACACATCCTCCCATCTCTATTTACAGCATCCTCAAAGTCTCATCTGTCAACACATCCTCTCCTCTCTTTTACAGCATCCTCAACGTCTCATCTGTCAACACATCCTCCCCTCTTGATTAACATCTACCTCAGATAACAAATGTGAAAAAGTTGCCCAATTCTTGGGAGGGATGGCGGCAACTTCTTGTCGCGTGCTGTGCTCAAATTTATAATGGTTATCAGTCAAGACAAAATATGCCATTTTCAATCCATATTGAAGTGGAAAAGGCAACCTAAACAGTTAAAGCAAGTCACAACTTCTCTTCATAGACAAATACCTTTCTAGTTGATTATGAGTTTATTAGATAATCATAATCAGTAGGCTGCTCCAGCTGGACGACATTTCTTACCTCCTCTTCGTTGTGGCCCGTATCGAGGTCACCTCCCAGCACGTTGGCGTAGAACACCAGCTTCAAACGGAATCAAACATGATTCAAATCACTTTACAGTAAAACAATCATTTACAACTATAATATGTATAAAAATATATTTTTCCTGACAGGGCATTCCATAGCTGTGGGGGATCTGATAAAGGATTCTCCTTGCTTCTACACCTAGAGTGCTTTCAGAAAGTTTTCATACCCCTTGACCTTTCCCACTTTGTGTTACAGCCTTCATTTAAAATGGATTAAATTGTTGTTTTTTTCTTCTTCTCACCAATCTACACCCCCAAAATGACAAAGTGAAAACAGGTTTTTAGAAATGTGCTAATTTATTGACAATGAAATACGGAAATATCTTAATTGACATAAATATTCACACCTCTGAGTCAATACATGTTAGTATCACCTTTGGCTGTGCTTATAGCTGTGAGTCTTTCTGGGTACGTCTCTAAGAGTTTTCAACACCTGGATTGAACAATATTAGCAGATTATTCTTTTAATTCTTCAATATCTGTTAAATTGGTTGTTGATCATTGCTAGAAAACCACTGTTTTACGGCTGTAACACCAGGTATTGTTATAGACCAGCTCCTTGGTTGTAACACCAGGTATCGTTATAGACCAGCTCCTTGGTTGTAACACCAGGTATCGTTATAGACCAGCTCCTTGGTTGTAACACCAGGTATCGTTATAGACCAGCTCCTTGGTTGTATGGAACGAGCACGTCTGTCAGATAAGAGGGAGCGCAAGGCCGTGAACTTCAGTGCTTTTAAAAAGTAAAATGTGGTCGTCTCACCCAAGCTACCTTAAGATGAATGTAAGGTGGCTCTGTATGAGCGAGTCTGATAAATGACTTAACATGTCAAATCAATAAGACCCATACCTTCAGACACTTGGTGGCCGCCACAACGCCCTCGTCGTCGTTTACCAGACTGTCGCTGACATATTCGTTGCTGATCACCTTAATAATAACAACAACAACACATTTTATTAGTATAACGGTAGTTTCACGGTACTTTTTCCACCTGCTGTATCCTGTGCTGTTTATTTTGAGATAGAACTATTCATTACAGAGGAATCAACGCTCTTGGCAGAAAATGACAAAAAAACATTGAATTTTACATTGAATTGTAAAAGTAACTCCTGAAAGTAACTGCGTATTCTGTACAATTCAGCCTGGTCGACTGCGAGCATGAATGAAATAAAAAGCTGAAAATCAAATAAGAATGTAACGTTACCGTGTAGGTGATGAGCTGCTGAAAGGTCTCCATCATACGTCTGATGTGCTCTACACTGTACTGAGACCACAGGCGCGTCAGCTTGGCCAGGGCAGGCAGAGGGAGTTTACTCATACACTTACAGAACAGAGGCATGGCCATCTCCAGGTACTCTGGGCTGTGGAGGCTGCTGTTCTCCATCACGATGATGAAGATGTTTAGGTAGTCTGGGTTGGTGTCGTACACGTCTAGATAGGTTAGATCCAGCTCTACATTGGGAGTTAGGTAGACCAGGGCGTTGAGGAAGGCCGATTCCATCTTCTCGTTGGAGAGGAGTCTGTTGTACACTCTCCTCACAGCTTCTATGTCCACTGAGACCTCCACAGGACCCAGTCTGTTCTCCGTCGATCCCGTCGCTCCCTCCATGGACGCCGAGGCCTCTGATTCCTGCTCCATGGCGGTGGTTCTCTCCTTGTCGTCCTCGTCCTTGTCCTCATCTTTGGCCTGGTGGGTCTTACGCTGCTCCTTGGTGTTGGGGTGTTGCTCCTTGTCTTTCCTGAAGCTCTGCACCAGCCCGTCAGCGTTGGAGAAGATCCTCCCGATGACTCGGATCAGAGGAGAGTAGTCCTTCTTCCCCTCACAAATACTCAGGATCTCATACACCTTCTCCTCGGTCAGGTAACGCACCTCTGGACACAGATATGACAGAGAAAAATAGTGAGCAACCATTTTAATCTCTCTTAAATGAATGGACTATTGAATAGCATGAATGGAGAAAAGGTTTGTGTCTTCCCCACATACCGCGTCCCTCGCGGCGAACACCTTCCCCACATACCGCGTCCCACGCGGCGAACACCTTCCCCACATACCGCGTCCCACGCGGCGAACACCTTCCCCACATACCGCGTCCCACGCGGCGAACACCTTCCCCACATACCACGTCCCACGCGGCACCACCTTCCCCACATACCGCGTCCCACGCTTCCCCACATACAGCGTCCCACGCGGCACCACCTTCCCCACATACTGCGTCCCACGCGACACCACCTTCCTCCCATACCTTCCCCACATGTCGCGGCACCACCTTCCCCACATACCGCGTCCCACGCGACACCACCTTCCCCACATACCTTCCCCACATGTCGCGGCACCACCTTCCCCACATACCGCGTCCCACGCGACACCACCTTCCCCACATACCGCGGCACCACCTTCCCCACATACCGCGGCACCACCTTCCCCACATACCGTGGCACCACCTTCCCCACATACCGCGTCCCACGCGGCACCACCTTCCCCACATACCGCGTCCCACGCGACACCACCTTCCCCACATACCGCGGCACCACCTTCCCCACATGTCGCGGCACCACCTTCCCCACATGTCCCCACAAATGCTTTGGTTCCCTTCCCCAGATCTGTGCTTCGACACAATCCTGTCTTGGAGCTCTAAGGCAATTCCTTCGACCTGATGGCTTGGTTTTTGTTCTGACATGCACTGTCAACTGTGGGACCTTTATATAGACGTGTGTGTGCCTTTCCAAATCATGTCCAATCAATTGAATTTACCACAGGTGGACTCCAATGAAGTTGTAGAAACATGTCAAGGACGATCAATGGAAACAGGATGCACCTGAGCTCAATTTCAAGTCTCATAACAAAGGGTGTGAATACTTATAAGGTGTTTTTTAATTTTTTTTATAAATTTGCCAACTTTTCTAGAAACCTGTTTTCACTTTGTCATTATGGAGTATCGAGCTCAGATCGATGAGGAAAACAATTTATCTAATCAATTTTATAATAAGGCTGTAACGTAACAAAATGTATAAAAAGTGAAGGGGTCTGAATACTTTCTGAATGCATCGTTTGTTTTTCAATCAATTTCATGTGTATTGAATTGAGTTCTATTGGCCTACTGTCTGTAATTAGTGTCTGAATATTTGTCAAGGCGCGTAACAACGTGTGCAATGACGTGCTGAGTCTTGATTCAGTGCATTATTATAGGGTATTGGAATAAATCGTCTCAATCTTTTCAGCCATGGGTGGTAATATATCTCTCGGAGCTGATCCATCGTCAGTATTGTGGAATAATTCTAATGTTGAGGTAAGACTGGAAAGGGAGAACTCGGATCCGAGAGCCGTTCTTTCCATCCCACCAGTATCGACACGATGCCTCAATGTGACGCACTTAGTGAACGTTCCCTCGGTGTGCCGTTTTGGGAAACGCATGTTGCACCTTCGGCCGTTGTAGGAAAAACGCATCGTTAAAAGACACTCGCAAGTTCTATCGCTATCGGGAAACCGGGCCCTGGTCAAAAGTAGTGGTTTATATAGGGCCCTGGTCAAAAGTAATGGTTTATATAGGGCCCTGGTCAAAAGTAGTGGTTTATATAGGGCCCTGGTCAAAAGTAATGGTTTATATAGGGCCCTGGTCAAAAGTAGTGGTTTATATAGGGCCCTGGTCAAAAGTAGTGGTTTATATAGGGCCCGGGTCAAAAGTAGTGGTTTATTTAGGGACCTGGTCAAAAGTAGAGGATTATATAGGGCCCTGGTCAAAAGTAGAGGATTATATAGGGAAGAGGGAGCCATCTGGGATACACAGTGTTTACCTCTGAAGTCCTCCCTAGGGGGAAACAGGTTGTCTGTCATCTTCCCGTGGCAGTCGCCCAATAAGGCAGGTTGTGTGTCCTCGGCACTGTTGTCAGGGAAGGCAGCGGAGGGGTGAAGGTCACATAATTTGGTGTTAATTTTATAGAGCTCCAAGGCTCTGATGGCCGCCGCGTTGTGATCCAGCGGTTGAAAACCAAGACACGAAGCACACAACTCATTCGTGCAGGCCCCATTTCCACAGCCCTCTGTTAACTGCCGAAAGTAGCGCTCAATTAGATGCTTTGCAGCCGCTCTCTTCCTGTACAGGACATTCAAACAGGAAGTGACAAGTTTTTAGTATGTCAACCACACAGAACTAACATTGTCATTTCAGCAAGCCCTGACACCCACCAACTCCAATTGTTCTGACATTGTTTCTGTCGTTAGAAATTAGGATCGTTAGGATTAGCATTCCTGCAACATTATTTGGTTGAAATATAATTTAATCTCTGAGAAATTAAGCTAATTGACTGCACAGGATTAATCTAATCTTCAATAAAATGTAGTACCTAACATCCAATTTGGACCAAACTTTTTTCTAACAATGAGTTAGAACACGAAGAACCTAAATAAAAATGGACAAACGTCAATTTATATGAATCCTATAAATTAAAAAATGGACAACTTGGGTGCAATCAATTATCTTAATTTCTCAACTCAAATTATATTTCAACAAAACAATGCAGCAGGAACGCTAATCTGATCTGTTCCTCCTAATCTGATCTGTTCCTCCTAATCTGATCTGTTCCTCCTAATCTGATCTGTTCCTCCTAATCTGATCTGTTCCTCCTAATCTGATCTTCTTAATCTGATCGGTTTCTTACAATTTCAGAACAATCTGAGACGGTGGGTGTCAAACTCCTCTTTGTGCTTTTTTTTTTTTTTTTTTTTTTTATTTTACCTTTATTTAACCAGGCAAGTCAGTTAAGAACAAATTCTTATTTTCAATGACGGCCTGGGAACAGTGGGTTAACTGCCTGTTCAGGGGCAGAACGACAGATTTGTACCTTGTCAGCTCGGGGGTTTGAACTCGCAACCTTCCGGTTACTAGTCCAACACTCTAACCACTAGGCTACCCTGCCGCCCCGAGGTGAGGTGGGACGACCCCCATAACAGAGAAGATACATTATATTTACAATTTTGTTTTAAAAGCACAACAAAAAAAACGATAAAAACAGTAAGAATAAACGTGCAATGCAACAACTATGAATGTACTAATCATGAGTTAAAAATCACAGCATTACATGCATTTGGACTAAAATGGAGACCGTCTACAATTTAGCTCCCATGTTGCCAATTGGTCCATGCCAAAAATGATGCCACGTTTAAAAAAAATAACTGTGAATCACCATGGTGACAAGTCATATCAAATCAGCATGGCGATATCTAGCCTTACATGTTCAGTCCAAATAGCACTAAGATAATAATTGTGGCTCCGTGGTTAATATGGGACATGGGTATTGGCAGTAGTAACATTCCTGTACCTCTCACTTACATTCGGCTTGTTTTCACGTCCTCTGATGTAGGCAACGGTCTGAAACAAGACGGGAGGATGTTAACAAACTAACCTTTGATTTCAAAATGTTTATATATGAGGCTTCTGAAGGACTGTCTAAATACAAGTTCATAACTAGGCCAACGAATAAGTAGCTATATAGGAGGATAACTACTTCATATTCACTTGCTGTCTTCGACATGGTCAGTCACTCGGGATATGGCTACTGCTGCCTAGAGGCTACAGGACACGATGTCAACAAGCTCCTTCCATTTGTTGTTACATTTCAGAATCAGCTGGTTACATTGATGTCATGTTGTAAAACATCAGCTAGTCAGACAGACACTTCTTTACCTCTCTAGAGGGCAACTAGAGGAGAAGAATAAATACATGATGCTAGTTCAAGGTGAGCAAAGTGAAACATACCCAGAAGATACCAACCCTGCCATTACGCTTGTTTAAATTGAGCTGGGAACGCAATCATGGTTACATGAAGACACCATGGAGCCGGTGTGAGATATCGGTTGGAAAATGTACCTCAACGCAGGGATACTGTACTCAATGGGATACTGCACTCAATTTGGACCTTTATCCACACTGCTCCATGGAGAAGAAATACTGCTAGTGTTCCTGGAAAACTGCCCTTTTCGTCTTCATGCTAACTAGCAGTAGCCACCGCAGCCAATTAGGAATGTCAGTGTCAGCCAATCAGCTCCTTCACTTTTCAACGTGACGCAAATAATGTACATTTGAATAATGATTTAGTCTAGTTATTGTCAATATTACAATACTTATTTTCCACCATAATTTGCAAATAAATTCATAAAAAATCCTACAATGTGATTTTCTGAATTTTTTTTCTCATTTTGTCTGTCATCGTTGAAGTGTACCTATGATGAAAATTACAGGTCTCTCATCTTTTTAAGTGGGAGAACTTGCACAATTGGTGGCTGACTAAATACTTTTTTGCCCCACTGTATATAGCCTTGTCCTGCCAACATATTGCTCTGCAAAACATCCTATTCCCAACAGTAGAAATATGACAAACATATTGAAGAATATTATATAAAGAATTATCTGTCCACGTACATTCCTAATTCAGCCTAAATACATATTATAGAACACACACTAGCAGAGTGAGGGAGAGAGGTAAACACAATCAACAGATGGTGCTGTAAAGTAGTACCTCCGTCACTCGGTCATGTCATTGATATCAACGCTCCACAGCCACACTGGGCTAAGGACTGTTTCACCCTGTGATGTAGTCGAGTCCGAATCGAGTCCCCAAGTCCCCTTGTGCTCGAGTCCGAGTCATCAATGGCTGAAGTCCGAGTCCCAGTGCTCAAGTCAGTCACTGGGTCCCCATTAACTCAAAACAAAGTTATTTACCAAGTCAGACATAGTGTAGTGGAAAGAGGGATTATTTACCCAGTCAGATATTAAAGGAGAATACATCACAAAGGAAGAAGAAGCAATACTCCAAGCAGCAGCTGACCACTACTTGTCAGACAGAGAATTGATACTGTATACTGGTCGTTAGGGTGGGATTGGCGTGGGGTGTGGGCGGTCTGTGAGTTGCTTTTGATAATTTTATTGGATTCCTCACGTCTTAGATATTAGTAGTAATAATTATAGTCCAAATCGGATGTTAAGTACTATTTTTATTGAAGATAATATTAATTTTATAAATACAAAAAAAATCCAATTTGGGTGCAATCAATTAGGTGAACTTAAAAAAAAATCTAATTTAAACAAAATTATATTTCAGGAATGCTAATCTTGTGTTTCTAACTACAGAAACTATTTCAGAACAATTGAGCGAGACTACAAATTTAAAGACAGCCTGCTTTCTGATGGTGAAGCAAGAGTCACCTGACAAGTGAGTTTGTGTTTATACGGACAAACTGCCCCCCCTTACCGTCAACCAATCAAGGCGCATGGTGATGCGTGGTGATGAGGTACGGAACTGGATTTGGTATCTGCGAGCCTACGGAGGCTACGCAATTGCGTCAAATTAAATGTTATTGGTCACATACACATGGTTAGCAGATGTTAATGCGAGTGTAGCAAAATGCTTGTGCTTCTAGTTCCGACAATGCAGTAATAACCAACGAGTAATCTAACAATACACACCCTCCGTACGGAACCTCCAGAACACATTTCCAGGTATAAAGCATAAATGGGCTGTGTGTGAACAAGCGTAACATTAGGGTCAGCTATTTCTTGCAAAGTGAAACCCAGGATATTGAGAGCTTTGGGACTATAGCTACGGTACTATCTGCATTCAAATTGTTTTATGGAGTTGTTGACATAGCCTTGTGGAGTTGTTGACATAGCCTTGTGGAGTTGTTGACATAGCCTTGTGGAGTTGTTGACATCGCCTTGTGGAGTTGTTGACATCGCCTTGTGGAGTTGTTGACATAGCCTTGTGGAGTTGTTGACATAGCCTTGTTCTGTCCAACGTTCTCTACCTCAACCGATGAATAGTTTACCCTTTCTGCATAATTTTTTTTTGACTCATCACATATGAGCCATTTTATTCCTAGTTATATGTAGTTATATGTAAATACACTACAAGACCAAAAGTATATGGACACGTGCCTGTCAAACATTTCATTCCAAAATCATGAGCATTAATATGGAGTTGGTCCCCCCTTTTGCTGCTATAACAGTCTTCAGTCTTCTGGGAAATCTTTCCACTAGATGTTGGAACATTGCTGAGGGGACTTGCTTCCATTCAGCCACAAGAGCATTAGTGATGTCGGGCACTGATGTTGGGTGATTAGGCCTGGCTCACAGTCTGCATTCCAATTCATCCCAAAGGTGTTCGATGGGGTTGAGGTCAGGGCTCTGTGCAGGCCAATCAAGTTCTTCCACACCGATCTCGACAAACCATTTCTGTATGGACCTCTCTTTGTGCACAGGGGCATTATCATGCTGAGACAGGAAAGGGCATTCCACAAACTGTTGTCACAAAGTTTGAAGCACAGAATCATCTAGAATGTTATTGTATGCTGTAGCGTTAAGATTTCCCTTCACTGTAGCTAGGGGCCCGAACCATGAAAAACAGTCCCAGACCATTATTTCTCCTCCACCAAACTTTACAGTTGTCCCTATACAGGTACGTTCTCCTGGCCAAACCCAGGTTCATCTGTCGGATTGCCAGATGGTGATGCGTGAGAGTCCAATGGCGGCGAGTTTTACACCAATCCAGCCGACGCTTGGCATTGCGGATGGGGATCTTAGGCGTGTGTGCGGCTGCTCAGCCACGGAAACCCATTTCATGAAGCTCCCGACGAACAATTATTGTGTTGACGTTGCTTCCAGAGGCAGTTTGGAACTCAGTAGTGAGTGTTGCAACCGAGGACAGACTATGTGTAAGTGTTAAAGCATTCGGCGGTCCCTTTCTGTGAGCTTGTGTGGCCTTCAGTAAGGCCGTTCTACTGCCAATGTTTTCTTACAGATCGCATGGCTGTGTGCTCAATTTTATACACCGGTCAGCAATGGGTGAACCTGAAATAGCTGAATCCCCTAACTTGATGTTCAGATTCTTCTGCAATGTAAAGATAGACCCTTATAGTCCCAAGCACCTGATATGCCAAAGTGGACAAGTAAAAATCACTGCAAATGTGTATTTTGGCGATCTTTAGACATTCTGCTCATGCAATCGCGTCCTCGCCCTTTAGAGACAAGACTGCAGTCCAATAATATCCCCGGTGTTAGTTAGATAGATATTGTATGCTACCGACCTGTGAGTGCTGTCCCAGTCATGCAGGGCGGACTGTGTGTCTGTCTGTGGCAGAATCAGCTTTCCTTCGACAGTCTTGCTCTCATATCTTATGCACTCACCTACTATTTACGATTCGAACATATGTTCTGCGTGCCGAATGATAAGGTACAACTTTTTGGCCTGCTAAACTCCCGGGTCACAAAACATACTCGACCATTTTGTGTCAACACGGAGGTGTATCCCGGCATGCAGCGCATGGTGATCTTAAAACAACTCAACCAAAGACAGTGCAGTTAGAGATATTAGAGAGATGAGGACAAAGGAATCCCATTGGACAGTGAATGGAGAAATGGCAGACTGTCGACCAATCGCGTTCACGTCACGCGGTTGCTAAACTGAAAGTCAGGCTTTGAATCGAGAAACCTGGCTATTTTCCCTCTAAAGTACACTATTCCAAAACTATATGATATCGTGGAAAATATTTGTAATGCTGTACTTCCTTGTTCACGAAATTCTTGCTAATGTTGCGTTTTTGATCGACGCCCAATTAACTCCCATTCACTCCCATTCACTATTGCATGGGCAATTTAAACAATGCACGACGACGCATGGGCAACGTACACAATGGCCATTCACATAATTTCCATGGAGTTTCCTATCTCCTCTAAAGTATCTTTGGGATAGGGTTTAGGGAATGGACGTCCCGAGGATCCCGTATGGCACGTCACGATGACACAATAGATTGTATTTGGATTATATTTAACAGAAACGTTTTAAAATATTTCATTTGGAATAAATAAACGAGAAAAAAATTGGTGCACCTTATCTTTGTAAGAAAATATGTGAGAAAGCTAAAATAAAAACAAATAAAATCCTAAATAAAATACAATAGAGACAGAATAGATTTCCAAATCAAAACAACATCCTTCTTGAGCAGCAGATGGAAGTGGTTATTAGAGTCCTGAGCAGCAGATGGCAGTGGTTATTAGAGTCCTGAGCAGCAGATGGCAGTGGTTATTAGAGTTCTGAGCAGCAGATGGCAGTGGTTATTACAGTTCTGAGCAGCAGATGGCAGTGGTTATTAGAGTCCTGAGCAGCAGATGGCAGTGGTTATTAGACTCCTGAGCAGCAGATGGCAAGGGTTATTAGAGTCCTGAGCAGCAGAAGGCAGTGGTTATTAGAGTCCTGAGCAGCAGATGACAGTGGTTACTGGAGTTCTGAGCAGCAGATGGCAGTGGTTATTAGAGTCCTGTGCAGCAGATGGTGGTAGTCATTAGAGTCATGAGCAGCAGATGGCAGTGGATATTAGAGTCCTGAGCAGCAGATGGCAGTGGTTATTAGAGTCATGAGCAGCAGATGGCAGTGGTTATTAGAGTCATGAGCAGCAGATGGCAGTGGTTATTAGAGCCATGAGCAGTAGATGGCAGTGGTTATTAGAGTCATGAGAAGTAGATGGCAGTGGTTATTAGAGTCCTGAGCAGCAGATGGCAGTGGTTATTAGAGTCCTGAGCAGCAGATGGCAGTGGTTATTAGAGTCCTGAGCAGCAGATGGCAGTGGTTATTAGAGTCATGAGCAGTAGATGGCAGTGGTTATTAGAGTCCTGAGCAGCAGATGGCAGTGGTTATTAGAGTCATGAGCAGCAGATGGCAGTGGTTATTAGAGTCATGAGCAGCAGATGGCAGTGGTTATTAGAGTCATGAGCAGCAGATGGCAGTGGTTATTAGAGTCATGAGCAGCAGATGGCAGTGGTTATTAGAGCCATGAGCAGTAGATGGCAGTGGTTATTAGAGTCATGAGAAGTAGATGGCAGTGGTTATTAGAGTCCTGAGCAGCAGATGGCAGTGGTTATTAGAGTCCTGAGCAGCAGATGGCAGTGGTTATTAGAGTCCTGAGCAGCAGATGGCAGTGGTTATTAGAGTTCTGAGCAGCAGATGGCAGTGGTTATTACAGTTCTGAGCAGCAGATGGTAGTGGTTATTAGAGTCCTGAGCAGCAGATGGCAGTGGTTATTAGAGTCATGAGCAGTAGATGGCAGTGGTTATTAGAGTCCTGAGCAGCAGATGGCAGTGGTTATTAGAGTCATGAGCAGCAGATGGCAGTGGTTATTAGAGTCATGAGCAGCAGATGGCAGTGGTTATTAGAGTCATGAGCAGCAGATGGCAGTGGTTATTAGAGTCATGAGCAGCAGATGGCAGTGGTTATTAGAGTCATGAGCAGCAGATGGCAGTGGTTATTAGAGTCCTGAGCAGCAGATGGCAGTGGTTATTAGAGCCATGAGCAGCATATGGTAGTGGTTATTAGAGTCCTGAGCAGCAGATGGCAGTGGTTATTAGTCATGAGCAGTGGTTATTACAGTTCTGAGCAGCAGATGGCAGTGGTTATTACAGTTCTGAGCAGCAGATGGCAGTGGTTATTAGAGTCCTGAGCAGCAGATGGCAGTGGTTATTAGAGTCCTGAGCAGCAGATGGCAGTGGTTATTAGAGTCCTGAGCAGCAGATGGCAGTGGTTATTAGAGCCATGAGCAGCATATGGTAGTGGTTATTAGAGTCCTGAGCAGCAGATGGCAGTGGTTATTAGTCATGAGCAGTGGTTATTACAGTTCTGAGCAGCAGATGGCAGTGGTTATTACAGTTCTGAGCAGCAGATGGCAGTGATTATTAGAGTCCTGAGCAGCAGATGGCAGTGGTTATTAGAGTCCTGAGCAGCAGATGGCAGTGGTTATTAGAGTCCTGAGCAGCAGATGGCAGTGGTTATTAGAGTCTTGAGCAGCAGATGGCAGTGGTTATTAGTGTCCTGAGCAGCAGATGGCAGTGGTTATTAGAGTCATGAGCAGCAGATGGCAGTGGTTATTAGAGTCATGAGCAGCAGATGGCAGTGGTTATTAGAGTCATGAGCAGCAGATGGCAGTGGTTATTAGAGTCATGAGCAGCAGATGGCAGTGGTTATTACAGTTCTGAGCAGCAGATGGCAGTGGTTATTAGAGTCCTGAGCAGCAGATGGCAGTGGTTATTAGAGCCATGAGCAGCATATGGTAGTGGTTATTAGAGTCCTGAGCAGCAGATGGCAGTGGTTATTAGTCATGAGCAGTGGTTATTACAGTTCTGAGCAGCAGATGGCAGTGGTTATTAGAGTCCTGAGCAGCAGATGGCAGTGGTAATTAGAGCCATCGAGCCAAGTACCATGAAGCCGGCTCTACGCATCTGGTCTCCAGTGCGTCTCCTTGGGCCGGGTTACATGGCACCAGCATTGCGCATGGTGTCCCCGGTTCGCCTGCATAGCCCAGTGCGGGCTATTCCACCTCGCCGCACTGGCAGGGCGACCGGGAGCATTCAACCAGGTAAGGTTGGGCAGGCTCGGTGCTCAAGAGCTCCAGTGCGCCTGCACGGTCCGGTTTATCCGGTACCACCTCCACGCACCAGCCCTCCGATGGCAGCCCCCTGCACCAGGCTGTCTCTCCATCTCATCCCTACAAGTGCTCCTGCCTGTCCAGTGCTGCCGGAGCCTTCCTCCTCTCCAGCGCTGCCGGAGTCTCCCGCCTGTCCAGCGCTGCCAGAGCCTTCCTCCTCTCCAGCGCTGCCGGAGTCTCCCGCCTGTGCAGCGCTGCCAGAGCCTTCTTCCTCTCCAGCGCTGCCGGAGTCTCCCGCCTCTCCAGCGTTGCCGGAGCCTTCCTCTCCAGTGCTGCCGGAGTCTCCAGTCTGCCCAGCGCCGCCTGAGCTAAGCCGTAACACCTAACTATAACATCTTAACAAGATATAACTGCCAAAGGGGGCGGAGTTGCAGTCTACTGCTGAGACAGCCTGCAGAGTTCTGTCATACTATCCAGGTCTGTGCCCAAACAATTCGAGCTTGTACTTTTAAAAATCCACCTTTCCAGAAACAAGTCTCTCACCGTTGATGCTTGTTATAGACCCCCTTCAGCCCCCAGCTGTGCCCTGGAAACCATATGTGAATTTATTGCCCCCATCTATCTTCAGAGTTCGTTCTGTTAGGTGACCTGAACTAGGATGTGCTTATTAACACCCCGGCCATCCTACAATCTAAGCTAGATGCCCTCAATCTCACACAAACTATTAAAGAACCTACCCCAGGTACAACCATAAATCCATAACCATGGGCACCCTCTTAGATATCATCCTGACCAACTTGCCCTCTAAATACACCTCTGCTGTTTTCAACCAGGATCTCAGCGAACACTACCTCATTGCCTGCGTGCGTGATGGGTCCGCGGTTTAACGACCACCCCTCATCACTGGTCAGGGCGAGAGTTGGGTGGGTAGTCTGTTCTTTTTTCTATGTTGTGGTTTTGTGTTTGGCCTGGTATGGTTCTCAATCAGAGGCAGGTGTCGTTCGTTGTCTCTGATTGAGAATCATACTTCGGTAGCCTTTTCCCACCCTTGAGTTGTGGGTGATTATACTTTCTGTTTAGTGTGTTTTGCCCCTGACGGAGCTGTTTCGGGGATGTGCTTTTTGTTTCTTTGTTTGATAGTGTTCAGTTTAAATAAATAACATGAACAAGTACCACGCTGCGCTTTGGTCTTCACCTTCCACCGACGACCGTTACAGAATCACACACCGGGCAGCAGTAGAAATCTCTGGACTCATGGACATGGGAGGAGATTCTGGACGGAGAAGGACCCTGGGCACAGGCTGGGGAATATCGCTGCCCCAAGGCAGAGCTGGAGGCAGCGAAAGCTGAGCAGCGGTGGTATGAGGAGGCAGCACGGCAGCGCAGCTGGGATGAGAGGCAGCCCCAA
Organism: Oncorhynchus mykiss; assembly: GCF_013265735.2. Taxonomy (NCBI): domain Eukaryota; kingdom Metazoa; phylum Chordata; class Actinopteri; order Salmoniformes; family Salmonidae; genus Oncorhynchus; species Oncorhynchus mykiss. Next base: position 1,728,296 of record NC_048565.1, on the reverse strand, counting down.
AAATGTATTGGGGGGGGTCACACGGGGAGTGTGGCTAAGTCAGGTATGAGACCTGAGCCAACTCCCCGTGCTTACCGTGGAGAGATGTGTACCGGGCAGGCACCGTGTTATGCCGTGAGGCGCACGGTGTCCCCGGTGCGCAGGAATAGCCCGGTGCGTTACATTGCAGTGCCTCGTATCGGCCGGGCTAGAGTGGGCATCGAGCCAGGTGCCATAAAGCCGGCTCAGCGCATCTGGTCTCCAGTGCATCTCCTTGGGCCGGGGTACATGTTTCCAGCCCTACGCACGGTGTCCCCGGTTCACCAGCACAGCCCATTGCAGTCTGTTCCACCTCACCGCACTGGCCTGGAGACGGGGAGTACCCTACCACGGTCCTGTCTATCCGGTGCCTCCTCCACGCACCAGGCTTCCGGTGGAAGCCCCGCGCACCAGGCTGTCTCTCCGTCTCCTTCCTCCAGGTGCTCCCTCTTGTCCAGCGCTGCCAGAGTCTCCCGTCTGTCCTGAGCTGCCAGAGTCTTCCGTCTGTCCTGAGCTGCCAGAGTCTCCCGTCTGTCCTGAGCTGCCAGAGTCTCCCGTCTGTCCTGAGCTGCCAGAGTCTCCCGTCTGTCCTGAGCTGCCAGAGTCGCCCGTCTGTCCTGAGCTGCCAGAGTCTCCCGTTGGTCCTGAGCTGCCAGAGTCTCCCGTTGGTCCTGAGCTGCCAGAGTCTCCCGTCTGTCCTGAGCTGCCAGAGCCGCCAGTCTGTCCTGAGCTGCCAGAGCCGCCAGTCTGTCCTGAGCCGTGAGTCAGCCAGGAGCTGACAGAGCCATCAGTCAGCCAGAAGCTGCCAGAGCCGTCAGTCAGCCAGGAGCTGCCAGAGCCGTCAATTCAGCCAGGAGCTGCCAGAGCCATCAGTCAGCTAGGAGCTGCCAGAGCTGCCTGTCATGCCGGCGATGCCAGAATCGCCCTTCACCGGTCAGGGTGTGAGTTGGGTGGGTTGTCTATGTTAGTTTTTCTATGATTTTCTATTTCTGTGTTTGGCCTGGTATGGTTCTCAATCAGAGGCAGCTGTCAATCGTTGTCCCTGATTGAGAACCATATTTAGGTAGCCTGTTTTCAATTGTGTTTGGTGGGTGGTTGTTTTCAGTCTTTCTGTGTTTGCACCAGACAGAACTGTTTTGGTTGTTTCTTTGTTGTCTTTGTTATTCAGTGTTCAGTTTGAGTATTATTAAAAACCATGAACACTTACGACGCTGCACCTTGGTCCTCACATTCTTCCACCGAAGACAGCCGTTACAACAGTAGATCTAGCTGGTCTGTCATATTATAATGGAGACAGTAGATCTAGCTCGTCTGTCATGTTATAATATCAAATAAAATAAAATGTATTTATATAGCCCTTCGTACATCAGCTGATATCTCAAAGTGCAGTACAAAAACCCAGCCTAAAACCCCAAACAGCAAGCATAGAAAGTAGATCTAGCTGGTCTGTCAAATTATAATAGAGACAGTAGATCTCGCTGGTCTGTCATAGCATAATAGAGACAGTATATCTAGCTGGTCTGTCAAATTATAATAGAGACAGTAGATCTAGCTGGTCTGTCATAGCATAATAGAGACAGTATATCTAGCTGGCCTGTCATATTATAATAGAGACAGTAGATCTAGCTGCTCTGTCATAATATAATAGAGACAGTAGATCTAGCTGGTCTGTCATATTATAATAGAGACAGCAGATCTAGCGGGTTTATCGTAATATAATAGAGACAGTAAATCTAGCTGGTCTTTCAAAATATAGTTGAGACAGTAGATCTAGCTGGTCTGTCATATTATAATGGAGACAGTAGATCTAGCTCGTCTGTCATGTTATAATATCAAATAAAATAAAATGTATTTATATAGCCCTTCGTACATCAGCTGATATCTCAAAGTGCAGTACAAAAACCCAGCCTAAAACCCCAAACAGCAAGCATAGAAAGTAGATCTAGCTGGTCTGTCAAATTATAATAGAGACAGTAGATCTCGCTGGTCTGTCATAGCATAATAGAGACAGTATATCTAGCTGGTCTGTCAAATTATAATAGAGACAGTAGATCTAGCTGGTCTGTCATAGCATAATAGAGACAGTATATCTAGCTGGCCTGTCATATTATAATAGAGACAGTAGATCTAGCTGCTCTGTCATAATATAATAGAGACAGTAGATCTAGCTGGTCTGTCATATTATAATAGAGACAGCAGATCTAGCGGGTTTATCGTAATATAATAGAGACAGTAAATCTAGCTGGTCTTTCAAAATATAGTTGAGACAGTAGATCTAGCTGGCCTGTCATATTATAATGGAGACAGTAGATCTAGCTCGTCTGTCATGTTATAATATCAAATAAAATAAAATGTATTTATATAGCCCTTCGTACATCAGCTGATATCTCAAAGTGCAGTACAAAAACCCAGCCTAAAACCCCAAACAGCAAGCATAGAAAGTAGATCTAGCTGGTCTGTCAAATTATAATAGAGACAGTAGATCTCGCTGGTCTGTCATAGCATAATAGAGACAGTATATCTAGCTGGTCTGTCAAATTATAATAGAGACAGTAGATCTCGCTGGTCTGTCATAGCATAATAGAGACAGTATATCTAGCTGGCCTGTCATATTATAATAGAGACAGTAGATCTAGCTGCTCTGTCATAATATAATAGAGACAGTAGATCTAGCTGGTCTGTCATATTATAATAGAGACAGCAGATCTAGCGGGTTTATCGTAATATAATAGAGACAGTAAATCTAGCTGGTCTTTCAAAATATAGTTGAGACAGTAGATCTAGCTGGCCTGTCATATTATAACAGAGACAGCAGATCTAGCTGGTCTGTCAAATTATAATAGAGACAGTATATCTAGCTGGTATGTCATAGTACAATAGAGACAGTAGATCTAGCTGGTCTGTCATAATATAATAGAGACAGCAGATCTAGCTGGTATGTCATAATATAATAGAGACAGCAGATCTAGCTGGTCTGTCATTATAACAGAGACAGTAGATCTAGCTGGTCTGTCAAATTATAATAGAGACAGTAGATCTAGCTGGTCTGCCATAGTATAATAGAGACAGTAGATCTAGCTGGCCTGTCGTATTATAATAGAGACAGTAGATCTAGCTGGTCTGTCATATTATAATACAGACAGTAGATCTACCTGGTCTGTCATATTATAATAGAGACAGTAGATCTAGCTGGTGTGTCATAATATAATAGAGACATAGAGACAGTAGATCTAGCTGGTCTGTCATAATATAATAGAGACAATAGATAAAGCTGGTCTGTCATAGTACAATAGCGACAGTTGATCTAGCTGGTCTGTCATAATACAATAGAGACAGTTGATCTAGCTGGTCTGTCATAATACAATAGAGACAGTAGATCTAGCTGGTCTGTCATATTATAATAGAGACAGTAGATCTACCTGGTCTGTCATATTATAATAGAGACAGTAGATCTAGCTGGTCTCTCATAATATAGTAGACACATAGAGACTGTAGATCTAGCTGGTCTGTCATAATATAATAGAGACATAGAGACAGTAGATCTAGCTGGTCTGTCATATTATAATAGAGACAGAGATGTAGCTGGTGTCATATTATAATAGAGAGAGTAGATCTAGCTGGTATGTCATATTATAATAGAGACATTAGATCTAGCTGGTGTCATATTATAATAGAGACAGTAGATCTAGCTGGTCTGTAAAATTATAATAGAGACAGTAGATCTACCTGCTCTGTCATATTATAATAGAGACAGTAGATCTAGCTGGTCTGTCATATTATAATAGAGACAGTATATCTAGCTGGTCTGTCATAATATAGTAGAGACAGTAGATCTACCTGGTCTGTCATATTATAATAGAGACAGTAGATCTAGCTGGTCTGTCATAGTATAATAGAGACAGTATATCTAGCTGGCCTGTCGTATTATAATAGAGACAGTAGGTCTAGCTGGTATGTCATAGTACAATAGAGACAGTATATCAAGCTGGTCAGTCATAATACAATAGAGACAGTAGATCTAGCTGGTCTGTCATAATATAATAGAGACAATAGATAAAGCTGGTCTGTCATAGTACAATAGCGACAGTTGATCTAGCTGGTCTGTCATAATACAATAGAGACAGTTGATCTACCTGGTCTGTCATATTATAATAGAGACAGTAGATCTAGCTGGTCTCTCATAATATAGTAGACACATAGAGACTGTAGATCTAGCTGGTCTGTCATAATATAATAGAGACATAGGGACAGTAGATCTAGCTGGTCTGTCATAATATAATAAAGACAGTAGATCTAGCTGGTCTGTCATAATATAATAGCGACAGTAGATCTAGCTGGTCTGTCATATTATAATAGAGACAGAGATGTAGCTGGTGTCATATTATAATAGAGACAGTAGATCTAGCTGGTATGTCATATTATAATAGAGACAGTAGATCTAGCTGGTGTCATATTATAATAGAGACAGTAGATCTAGCTGGTCTGTAAAATTATAATAGAGACAGTAGATCTACCTGCTCTGTCATATTATAATAGAGACAGTAGATCTAGCTGGTCTGTCATATTATAATAGAGACAGTATATCTAGCTGGTCTGTCATAATATAGTAGAGACAGTAGATCTACCTGGTCTGTCATATTATAATAGAGACAGTAGATCTAGCTGGTCTGTCATATTATAATAGAGACAGTAGATCTAGCTGGTCTGTCATAGTATAATAGAGAGAGTATATCTAGCTGGCCTGTCGTATTATAATAGAGACAGTAGGTCTAGCTGGTATGTCATAGTACAATAGAGACAGTATATCAAGCTGGTCAGTCATAATACAATAGAGACAGTAGATCTAGCTGGTCTGTCATTTAATAGAAACTGTAGATCTAGCTGGTCTGTCATATTATAATAGAGACAGTAGATCTAGCTGGTCTGTCATAATATAGTAGACACATAGAGACAGTAGATCTAGCTGGTGTCATATTATAATAGAGACAGTAGATCTAGCTGGTCTGTCATAATATAATAGAGACAGTAGATCTAGCTGGTCTGTCATATAATAATAGAGACAGTAGATCTAGCTGGTGTCATATTATAATAGAGACAGTAGATCTAGCTTGTCTGTCATAGCATAATAGAGACAGTATATCTAGCTGGTCTGTCAAATTATAATAGAGACAGTAGATCTAGCTGGTCTGTCACAGCATAATAGATACAGTATATCGAGCTGGCCTGTCATATTATAATAGAGACAGTAGATCTAGCTGCTCTGTCATAATATAATAGAGACAGTAGATCTAGCTCGTCTGTCATATTATAATAGAGACAGTAGATCTAGCTTGTCTGTCATAATAGAAAACAGGGAGTAGATCTAGCTGGTGTCATATTATAATAGAGACAGTAGATCTATCTGGTCTGTCATAGCATAATAGAGACAGTAGATCTAGCTCGTCTGTCATATTATAATAGAGACAGTAGATCTAGCTGGTCTGTCAAATTATAATAGAGACAGTATATCTAGCTGGTATGTCATAGTACAATAGAGACAGTAGATCTAGCTGGTCTGTCATAATATAATAGAGACAGCAGATCTAGCTGGTCTGTCATATTATAAGAGAGACATTAGATCTACCTGGTATGTCAAATTATAATAGAGACAGTATAATCTAAATGGTCTGTCATAATATAATAGAGACAGCAGATCAAGCTCGTCTGTCATATTATAATAGAGACAGTAGATCTAGCTTGTCTGTCATAATAGAAAACAGGGAATAGATCTAGCTGGCCTGTCATATTATAACAGAGACAGTAGATCTAGCTGGTCTGTCAAATTATAATAGAGACAGTATATCTAGCTGGTATGTCATAGTACAATAGAGACAGTAGATCTAGCTGGTCTGTCATAATATAATAGAGACAGCAGATCTAGCTGGTCTGTCATATTATAACAGAGACATTAGATCTACCTGGTATGTCAAATTATAATAGAGACAGTATAATCTAAATGGTCTGTCATAATATAATAGAGACAGCAGATCTAGCTGGTCTGTCATATTATAACAGAGACAGTAGATCTACCTGGTCTGTCAAATTATAATAGAGACAGTATAATCAAGCTGGTCTGTCATAATATAATAGAGACAGTAGATCTAGCTGGTATGTCATATTACAATAGAGACAGTAGATCTAGCTGGTCTGTCATAATATAATAGAGACAGTAGATCTAGCTCGTCTGTCATATTATAATAGAGACAGTAGATCTAGCTTGTCTGTCATAATAGAAAACAGGGAGTATATCTAGCTGGCTTGTCATATTATAACAGAGACAGTAGATCTAGCTGGTCTGTCAAATTATAATAGAGACAGTATATCTAGCTGGTATGTCATAGTACAATAGAGACAGTAGATCTAGCTGGTCTGTCATAATATAATAGAGACAGCAGATCTAGCTGGTCTGTCATATTATAACAGAGACATTAGATCTACCTGGTATGTCATATTATAATAGAGACAGTAGATCTAGCTGGTGTGTCATAATATAATAGAGACATAGAGACAGTAGATCTAGCTGGTGTGTCATAATATAATAGCGACAGTAGATCTAGCTGGTCTGCCATAGTATAATAGAGACAGTATATCTAGCTGGCCTGTCGTATTATAATAGAGACAGTAGATCTAGCTGGTCTGTCATATTATAATACAGACAGTAGATCTACCTGGTCTGTCATATTATAATAGAGACAGTAGATCTAGCTAGTGTGTCATAATATAATAGAGACATAGAGACAGTAGATCTAGCTGGTGTGTCATAATATAATAGCGACAGTAGATCTAGCTGGTCTGTCATATTATAATAGAGACAGAGATGTAGCTGGTGTCATATTATAATAGAGACAGTAGATCTAGCTGGTCTGTCATATTATAATAGAGACAGTAGATCTAGCTGGTGTCATTATAATAGAGACAGTAGATCTAGCTGGTCTATAAAATTATAATAGAGACAGTAGATCTACCTGCTCTGTCATATTATAATAGAGACAGTAGATCTAGCTGGTCTGTCATATTATAATAGAGACAGTAGATCTAGCTGGTCTGTCATAATATAGTAGAGACAGTAGATCTACCTGGTCTGTCATATTATAATAGAGACAGTATATCTAGCTGGCCTGTCGTATTATAATAGATACAGTAGGTCTAGCTGGTATGTCATAGTACAATAGAGACAGTATATCAAGCTGGTCTGTCATAATACAATAGAGACAGTAGATCTAGCTGGTCTGTCATATAATAGAAACAGTAGATCGAGCTTGTCTGTCATATTATAATACAGACAGTAGATCTACCTGGTCTGTCATATTATAATAGAGACATATATACAGTAGATCTAGCTGGTCTGTCATAATATAATAGAGACAGTAGATATAGCTGGTCTGTCATTGTACAATAGAGACAGTTGATCTAGCTGGTCTGTCATAATACAATAGAGACAGTAGATCTACCTGGTCTGTCATATTATAATAGAGACAGTAGATCTAGCTGGTCTCTCATAATATAGTAGACACATAGAGACAGTAGATCTAGCTGGTGTCATATTATAATAGAGACAGTAGATCTAGCTGGTCTGTCATAATATAATAGAGACAGTAGATCTAGCTGGTCTGTCATATAATAATAGAGAGAGTAGATCTAGCTGGTGTCATATTATAATAGAGACAGTAGATCTAGCTGGTCTGTCATAGCATAATAGAGACAGTATATCTAGTAGGTCTTTCAAATTATAATTGAGACAGTAGATCTAGCTGGTCTGTCACAGCATAATAGATACAGTATATCGAGCTGGCCTGTCATATTATAATAGAGACAGTAGATCTAGCTGCTCTGTCATAATATAATAGAGACAGTAGATCTAGCTCGTCTGTCATATTATAATAGAGACAGTAGATCTAGCTTGTCTGTCATAATAGAAAACAGGGAGTAGATCTAGCTGGCTTGTCAGATTATAACAGAGACAGTAGATCTAGCTGGTCTGTCAAATTATAATAGAGACAGTATATCTAGCTGGTATGTCATAGTACAATAGAGACAGTAGATCTAGCTGGTCTGTCATAATATAATATAGACAGCAGATCTAGCTGGTCTGTCATATTATAACAGAGACATTAGATCTACCTGGTATGTCAAATTATAATAGAGACAGTATAATCTAAATGGTCTGTCATAATATAATAGAGACAGCAGATCTAGCTGGTATGTCATATTACAATAGAGACAGTAGATCTAGCTGGTCTGTCATAATATAATAGAGACAGTAGATCTACCTAGTCTGTCATATTTTAATAGAGACAGTAGATCTACCTGGTCTGCCATAGTATAATAGAGACAGTATATCTAGCTGGCCTGTCGTATTATTATAGAGACAGTAGATCTAGCTGGTCTGTCATATTATAATACAGACAGTAGATCTACCTGGTCTGTCACATTATAATAGAGACAGTAGATCTAGCTGGTGTGTCATAATATAATAGAGACATAGAGACAGTAGATCTAGCTGGTCTGTCATAATATAATAGAGACAATAGATATAGCTGGTCTGTCATAGTACAATAGCGACAGTTGATCTAGCTGGTCTGCCATAATACAATAGAGACAGTTGATCTAGCTGGTCTGTCATATTATAATAGAGACAGAAGATCTACGTGGTCTGTCATATTATAATAGAGACAGTAGATCAAGCTGGTCTCTCATAATATAGTAGACACATAGAAACTGTAGATCTAGCTGGTCTGTCATAATACAATAGAGACATAGAGACAATAGATCTAGCTGGTCTGTCATAATAGAATATCAAATAAAATAAAATAAAATGTATTTATATAGCCCTTCGTACATCAGCTGATATCTCAAAGTGCTGTACAGAAACCCAGCCTAAAACCCCAAACAGCAAGCATAGAAAGAAGATTTAGCTGGTCTGTCAAATTATAATAGAGACGGTAGATCTAGCTGGTCTGTCATAGCATAATAGAGACAGTATATCTAGCTGGTCTGTCAAATTATAATAGAGACAGTATATCTAGCTGGTCTGTCAAATTATAATAGAGACAGATCTAGCTGGTCTGTCATAGCATAATAGAGACAGTATATCTAGCTGGCCTGTCATATTATAATTGAGAAAGTAGATCTAGCTGCTCTATCATAATATAATAGAGACAGTTGATCTAGCTGGTCTGTCATATTATAATAGAGACAGCAGATCTAGCTGGTTTTTCGTAATATAATAGAGACAGTAAATCTAGCTGGTCTTTCAAAATATAGTTAAGACAGTAGATCTAGCTGGTCTGTCATAATATAATAGAGACAATAGATATAGCTGGTCTGTCATAGTACAATAGCGACAGTTGATCGAGCTGGTCTGTCATAATACAATAGAGACAGTTGATCTAGCTGGTCTGTCATATTATAATAGAGACAGTAGATCTACCTGGTCTGTCATATTATAATAGAGACAGTAGATCTAGCTGGTCTCTCATAATATAATAGACACATAGAGACTGTAGATCTAGCTGGTCTGTCATAATATAATGGAGACATAGAGACAGTAGATCTAGCTGGTCTGTCATAATATAATAAAGACAGTGGATCTAGCTGGTCTGTCATAATATAATTGCGACAGTAGATCTAGCTGGTCTGTCATATTATAATAGAGACAGTAGATCTAGCTTGTGTCATATTATAATAGAGACAGTAGATCTACCTGGTATGTCATATTATAATAGCGACAGTAGATCTAGCTGGTCTGTCATATTATAATAGAGACAGTAGATCTAGCTGGTGTCATATTATAATAGAGACAGTAGATCTTGCTGGTCTGTAAAATTATAATAGAGACAGTAGATCTACCTGCTCTGTCATATTATAATAGAGACAGTAGATCTTGCTGGTCTGTCTTATTATAATAGAGACAGTAGATCTAGCTGGTCTGTCATAATATAATAGAGACAGTAGATCTACCTGGTCTGTCATATTATAATAGAGACAGTAGATCTAGCTGGTCTGTCATAGTATAATAGAGACAGTATATCTAACTGGTCTGTCATATTATAATAGAGACAGTAGATCTAGCTGGTCTCTCATAATATAGTAGACACATAGAGACAGTAGATCTAGCTGGTGTCATATTATAATAGAGACAGTAGATATAGCTGGTCTGTCATAATATAATAGAGACAGTAGATCTAGCTGGTCTGTCATATAATAATAGAGACAGTAGATCTAGCTGGTGCCATATTATAATAGAGATAGTAGATCTAGCTGGTCTGTCATAGCATAATAGAGACAGTATATCTAGCTGGTCTGTCAAATTAAAATAGAGACAGTAGATCTAGCTGGTCTGTCACAGCATAATAGAGACAGTATATCGACCTGGCCTGTCATATTATAATAGAGACAGTAGATCTAGCTGCTCTGTCATAATATAATAGAGACAGTAAATCTATCTGGTCTGTCATATTATAATAGAGACAGTAGATCTAGCTGGTCTGTCATAATAGAAAACAGGGAGTAGATCTAGCTGTCCTGTCGTATTATAGTAGAGACAGCAGATCTAGCTGGTGTGTCATAATATAATAGAGACATGGAGACAGTAGATCTAGCTGGTGTCATACTATAATAGAGACAGTAGATCTAGCTGGTATGTCATATTATAATAGAGACAGTAGATCTAGCTGGTCTGTCATAATATAGAGACAGTAGATCTAGCTAATCTGTCATAATATAATAGAGACAGTAGATCTAGCTGGTCTGTCATATTATAATAGAGACAGTAGATCTAGCTGGTGTCATATTATAATAGAGAAAGTAGATCTAGCTGGTCTGTAAAATTATAATAGAGACCGTGGATCTACATGCTCTGTCATATTATAATAGAGACAGTAGATCTAGCTGGTCTGTCATATTATAATAGAGACAATAGATCTAGCTGGTCTGTCATAATATAATAGAGACAGTAGATCTACCTGGTCTGTCATATTATAATAGAGACAGTAGATCTAGCTGGTCTGTCATAGTATAATAAAGACAGTAGATCTAGCTGGCCTGTCGTATTATAATAGAGACAGTAGATCTAGCTGGTACGTAATAGTACAATAGAGACAGTATATCAAGCTGGTCTGTCATAATACAATAGAGACAGTATGTCTAGCTGCTCTGTCATAATATAATAGAGACATTAGATCTAGCTGGTCTGTCATATTATAATATAGACAGTAGATCTAGCTGGTCTGCCATCATAGAAAACAGGGAGTAGATCTAGCTGAATTGTCATATTATAACAGAGACAGTAGATCTAGCTTGTCTGTCAAATTATAATAGAGAAAGTAGATCTAGCTGGTCTGTCATAATATAATAGAGACAGCAGATCTAGCTGGTCTGTCATATTATAACAGAGACATTAGATCTACCTGGTATGTCAAATTATAATAGAGACAGTATAATCTAAATGGTCTGTCATAATATAATAGAGACAGTAGATCTAGCTGGGATGTCATAGTACAATAGAGACAGTAGATCTAGCTGGTCTGTCATAATATAATAGAGCCAGTAGATCTACCTGGTCTGTCATATTATAATAGAGACAGTAGATCTAGCTGGTCTGTCATAGTATAATAGAGACAGTATATCTAGCTGGATTGTCATATAATAGAAACAGTAGATCTAGCTGGTCTGTCGAATTATAATACAGACAGTAGATCTACCTGGTCTGTCATATTATAATAGAGACAGTAGATTTAGCTGGTGTGTCATAATATAATAGAGACATAGAGACAGTAGATCTAGCTGGTCTGTCATAATATAATAGAGACATAGAGACAGTAGATCTAGCTGGTCTGCCATATTATAATAGAGCCAGTAGAAAAAGCTGGTCTGTCATAGTACAATAGAGACAGTTGATCTAGCTGGTCTGTCATAATACAATAGAGACAGTTGATCTAGCTGGTCTGTCATAATAGAAAACAGGGAGCAGATCTAGCTGGCCTGTCATATTATAACAGAGAAAGTAGATCTAGCTGGTCTGTCAAATTATAATAGAGACCGTATATCTAGCTGGTATGTCATAATAGAAAACAGGGAGTAGATCTAGCTGGCCTGTCATATTATAACAGAGACAGTAGATCTAGCTGGTCTGTCATAATATAATAGAGACAGTAGATCTAGCTAATCTGTCATAATATAATAGAGACAGTAGATCTAGCTGGTCTGTCATATTATAATAGAGACAGTAGATCTAGCTGGTCTGTCATAGTATAATAGAGACAGTATATCTAGCTGGATTGTCATATAATAGAAACAGTAGATCTAGCTGGTCTGTCGAATTATAATACAGACAGTAGATCTACCTGGTCTGTCATATTATAATAGAGACAGTAGATTTAGCTGGTGTGTCATAATATAATAGAGACATAGAGACAGTAGATCTAGCTGGTCTGTCATAATATAATAGAGACATAGAGACAGTAGATCTAGCTGGTCTGCCATATTATAATAGAGCCAGTAGAAAAAGCTGGTCTGTCATAGTACAATAGAGACAGTTGATCTAGCTGGTCTGTCATAATACAATAGAGACAGTTGATCTAGCTGGTCTGTCATAATAGAAAACAGGGAGCAGATCTAGCTGGCCTGTCATATTATAACAGAGAAAGTAGATCTAGCTGGTCTGTCAAATTATAATAGAGACCGTATATCTAGCTGGTATGTCATAATAGAAAACAGGGAGTAGATCTAGCTGGCCTGTCATATTATAACAGAGACAGTAGATCTAGCTGGTCTGTCATAATATAATAGAGACAGTAGATCTAGCTAATCTGTCATAATATAATAGAGACAGTAGATCTAGCTGGTCTGTCATAGTATAATAGAGACAGTATAATCTAAATGGTCTGTCATATTATAATAGAGACAGTAGATCTAGCTGGTATGTCATAGTACAATAGAGACAGTATATCAAGCTGGTCTGTCATAATACAATAGAGACAGTAGATCTAGCTGGTCTGTCATATTATAATAGAGACAGTAGATATAGCTGGTCTGTCATAGTACAATAGAGACAGTTGATTTAGCTGGTCTGTCATAATACAATAGAGACAGTAGATCTAGCAGGTCTGTCATATTATAATAGAGACAGTAGATCTACCTGGTCTGTCATATTATAATAGAGACAGTAGATCTACCGGGTCTGTCATATTATAATAGAGACAGTAGATCTAGCTGGTCTCTCATAATATAGTAGACACATAGAGACAGTAGATCTAGCTGGTCTGTCATAATATAATAGAGACATAGAGACAGTAGATCTAGCTGGTCTCTCATAATATAATAAAGACAGTAGATCTAGCTGGTCTGTCATAATATAATAGCGACAGTAGATCTAGCTGGTCTGTCATATTATAATAGAGACAGTAGATCTAGCTGGTATGTCATATTATAATAGAGACAGTAGATCTAGCTGGTCTGTCATAATATAGAGACAGTAGATCTAGCTAATCTGTCATAATATAATAGAGACAGTAGATCTAGCTGGTCTGTCATATTATAATAGAGACAGTAGATCTAGCTGGTGTCATATTATAATAGAGAAAGTAGATCTAGCTGGTCTGTAAAATTATAATAGAGACCGTGGATCTACATGCTCTGTCATATTATAATAGAGACAGTAGATCTAGCTGGTCTGTCATATTATAATAGAGACAATAGATCTAGCTGGTCTGTCATAATATAATAGAGACAGTAGATCTACCTGGTCTGTCATATTATAATAGAGACAGTAGATCTAGCTGGTCTGTCATAGTATAATAAAGACAGTAGATCTAGCTGGCCTGTCGTATTATAATAGAGACAGTAGATCTAGCTGGTACGTAATAGTACAATAGAGACAGTATATCAAGCTGGTCTGTCATAATACAATAGAGACAGTATGTCTAGCTGCTCTGTCATAATATAATAGAGACATTAGATCTAGCTGGTCTGTCATATTATAATATAGACAGTAGATCTAGCTGGTCTGCCATCATAGAAAACAGGGAGTAGATCTAGCTGAATTGTCATATTATAACAGAGACAGTAGATCTAGCTTGTCTGTCAAATTATAATAGAGAAAGTAGATCTAGCTGGTCTGTCATAATATAATAGAGACAGCAGATCTAGCTGGTCTGTCATATTATAACAGAGACATTAGATCTACCTGGTATGTCAAATTATAATAGAGACAGTATAATCTAAATGGTCTGTCATAATATAATAGAGACAGTAGATCTAGCTAGGATGTCATAGTACAATAGAGACAGTAGATCTAGCTGGTCTGTCATAATATAATAGAGCCAGTAGATCTACCTGGTCTGTCATATTATAATAGAGACAGTAGATCTAGCTGGTCTGTCATAGTATAATAGAGACAGTATATCTAGCTGGATTGTCAAATAATAGAAAAAGTAGATCTAGCTGGTCTGTCGAATTATAATACAGACAGTAGATCTACCTGGTCTGTCATATTATAATAGAGACAGTAGATTTAGCTGGTGTGTCATAATATAATAGAGACATAGAGACAGTAGATCTAGCTGGTCTGTCATAATATAATAGAGACGTAGAGACAGTAGATCTAGCTGGTCTGCCATATTATAATAGAGCCAGTAGAAAAAGCTGGTCTGTCATATTATAATAGAGACAGTTGATCTAGCTGGTCTGTCATAATACAATAGAGACAGTTGATCTAGCTGGTCTGTCATAATAGAAAACAGGGAGCAGATCTAGCTGGCCTGTCATATTATAACAGAGAAAGTAGATCTAGCTGGTCTGTCAAATTATAATAGAGACCGTATATCTAGCTGGTATGTCATAATAGAAAACAGGGAGTAGATCTAGCTGGCCTGTCATATTATAACAGAGACAGTAGATCTAGCTGGTCTGTCATAATATAATAGAGACAGTAGATCTAGCTAATCTGTCATAATATAATAGAGACAGTAGATCTAGCTGGTCTGTCATATTATAATAGAGACAGTAGATCTAGCTGGTGTCATATTATAATAGAGACAGTAGATCTAGCTGGTCTGTAAAATTATAATAGAGACAGTAGATCTAGCTGGTCTGTCATATTATAATTTAGACATTAGATCTAGCTGGTCTGTCATATTATAATAGAGACAGTAGATCTAGCTGGTCTGTCATAATATAATAGAGACAGTAGATCTAGCTGGTCTGTCATAGTATAATAGAGACAGTATATCTAGCTGGCCTGTCATAGTACAATAGAGACAGTATATCAAGCTGGTCTGTCATAATACAATAGAGACAGTAGATCTAGCTGGTCTGTCATATTATAATAGAGACAGTAGATATAGCTGGTCTGTCATAGTACAATAGAGACAGTTGATCTAGCTGGTCTGTCATAATACAATAGAGACAGTAGATCTAGCAGGTCTGTCATATTATAATAGAGACAGTAGATCTACCTGGTCTGTCATATTATAATAGAGACAGTAGATCAAGCTGGTCTCTCATAATATAGTAGACACATAGAGACAGTAGATCTAGCTGGTGTCATATTATAATAGAGACAGTAGATCTAGCTGGTCTGTCATATAATAATAGAGACAGTAGATCTAGCTGGTTTCATATTATAATAGAGACAGTAGATCTAGCTGGTATGTCATAGTACAATAGAGACAGTATATCAAGCTGGTCTGTCATAATACAATAGAGACAGTAGATCTAGCTGGTCTGTCATATTATAATAGAGACAGTAGATCTACCTGGTCTGTCATATTATAATAGAGACAGTAGATCTAGCTGGTCTCTCATAATATAGTAGACACATAGAGATAGTAGATCTAGCTTGTGTCATATTATAATAGAGACAGTAGATATAGCTGGTCTGTCATAATATAATAGAGACAGTAGATCTAGCTGGTCTGTCATATAATAATAGAGACAGTAGATCTAGCTGGTGTCATATTATAATAGAGACAGTAGATCTAGCTGGTCTGTCATAGCATAATAGAGACAGTATATCTAGCTGGTCTGTCAAATTATAATAGAGACAGTAGATCTAGCTGGTCTGTCACAGCATAATAGAGACAGTATATCGACCTGGCCTGTCATATTATAATAGAGACAGTAGATCTAGCTGCTCTGTCATAATATAATAGAGACAGTAGATCTAGCTGGTCTGTCATATTATAATAGAGACAGTAGATCTAGCTGGACTGTCATAATAGAAAACAAGGAGTAGATCTAGCTGGCCTGTCATATTATAACAGAGACAGTAGATCTAGCTGGTCTGTCATATTATAATAGAGCAGGATATCTAGCTGTTATGTCATAGTACAATAGAGACAGTAGATCTAGCTGGTCTGTAATAATATAATAGAGACAGCAGATCTAGCTGGTCTGTCATATTATAACAGAGACATTAGATCTACCTGGTATGTCAAATTATAATAGAGACAGTATAATCTAAATGGTCTGTCATAATATAATAGAGACAGTAGATCTACCTGGTCTGTCATATTATAATAGAGACAGTAAATCTAGCTGGTCTGTCATAGTATAATAGAGACAGTATATCTAGCTGGTCTGTCATATTATAATAGAGACAGTAGATTTAGCTGGTTTGTCATAATATAATAGAGACATAGCGACAGTAGATCTAGCTGGTCTGTCATATTATAATAGAGACAGTAGATCTAGCTGGTCTGTCATAGTACAATAGCGACAGTTGATCTAGCTGGTCTGTCATAATACAATAGAGACAGTAGATCTAGCTGGTCTGTAATATTATAATAGAGACAGTAGATCTACCTGGTCTGTCATATTATAATAGAGACAGTAGATCTAGCTGGTCTCTCATAATATAGTAGACACATAGAGACTGTAGATCTAGCTGGTCTGTCATAATATAATAGAGACATAGAGACAGTAGATCTAGCTGGTCTGTCATAATATAATAAAGACAGTAGATCTAGCTGGTCTGTCATAATATAATAGCGACAGTAGATCTATCTGGTCTGTCATATTATAATAGAGACAGTAGATCTAGCTGGTGTCATATTATTATAGAGACAGTAGATCTAGCTGGTATGTCATATTATAATAGAGACAGTAGATCTAGCTGGTCTGTCATAATATAGAGACAGTTGATCTAGCTAATTTGTCATAATATAATAGAGACAGTAGATCTAGCTGGTCTGTCATATTATAATAGAGACAGTAGATCTAGCTGGTGTCATATTATAATAGAGACAGTAGATCTAGCTGGTCTGTAAAATTATAATAGAGACAGTGGATCTACATGCTCTGTCATATTATAATAGAGACAGTAGATCTAGCTGGTCTGTCATATTATAATAGAGACAGTAGATCTAGCTGGTATGTCATAGTACAATAGAGACAGTATATCAAGCTGGTCTGTCATAATACAATAGAGACAGTAGATCTAGCTGCTCTGTCATAATATAATAGAGAAAGTAGATCTAGCTGGTCTGTCATATTATAATAGAGACAGTAGATCTAGCTGGTCTGCCATAATAGAAAACAGGGAGTAGATCTAGCTGAACTGTCATATTATAACAGAGACAGTAGATCTAGCTGGTCTGTCAAATTATAATAGAGACAGTATATCTAGCTGGTCTGTCATAATATAATAGAGACAGCAGATCTAGCTGGTCTGTCATATTATAACAGAGACATTAGATCTACCTGGTATGTCAAATTATAATAGAGATAGTATAATCTAAATGGTCTGTCATAATATAATAGAGACAGTAGATCTAGCTGGGATGTCATAGTACAATAGAGACAGTAGATCTAGCTGGTCTGTCATAATATAATAGAGCCAGTAGATCTACCTGGTCTGTCATATTATAATAGAGACAGTAGATCTAGCTGGTCTGTCATAATATAATAGAGACAGTATATCTAGCTGGTCTGTCATATAATAGAAACAGTAGATCTAGCTGGTCTGTCGAATTATAATACAGACAGTAGATCTACCTGGTCTGTCATATTATAATAGAGACAGTAGATTTAGCTGGTGTGTCATAATATAATTGAGACATAGAGACAGTAGATCTAGCTGGTCTGTCATATAATAGAAACAGTAGATCTAGCTGGTCTGTCGAATTATAATACAGACAGTAGATCTACCTGGTCTGTCATATTATAATAGAGACAGTAGATTTAGCTGGTGTGTCATAATATAATTGAGACATAGAGACAGTAGATCTAGCTGGTCTGTCATAATATAATAGAGACATAGAGACAGTAGATCTAGCTGGTCTGTCATAATATAATAGAGACAGTAGATATAGCTGGTCTGTCATAGTACAATAGAGACAGTTGATCTAGCTGGTCTGTCATAATACAATAGAGACAGTTGATCTAGCTGGTCTGTCATAATAGAAAACAGGGAGTAGATCTAGCTGGCCTGTCATATTATAACAGAGACAGTAGATCTAGCTGGTCTGTCAAATTATAATAGAGACCGTATATCTAGCTGGTATGTCATAATAGAAAACAGGGAGTAGATCTAGCTGGCCTGTCATATTATAATAGAGACAGTAGATATAGCTGGTCTGTCATAGTACAATAGAGACAGTTGATCTAGCCGGTCTGTCATAATACAATAGAGACAGTAGATCTAGCTGGTGTCATATTATAATAGAGACAGTAGATCTAGCTGGTCTGTCATAATATAATAGAGACAGTAGATCTAGCTGGTCTGTCATATAATAATAGAGACAGTAGATCTAGCTGGTTTCATATTATAATAGAGAGAGTAGATCTAGCTGGTCTGTCATATTATAATAGAGACAGTAGATCTACCTGGTCTGTCATATTATAATAGAGACAGTAGATCTAGCTGGTCTCTCATAATATAGTAGACACATAGAGACAGTAGATCTAAATTGTGTCATATTATAATAGAGACAGTAGATATAGCTGGTCTGTCATAATATAATAGAGACAGTAGATCTAGCTGGTGTCATATTATAATAGAGACAGTAGATCTAGCTGGTCTGTCAAATTATAATAGAGACAGTAGATCTAGCTGGTCTGTCACAGCATAATAGAGACAGTATATCGACCTGGCCTGTCATATTATAATATAATAATCGATTTAGCTGGTTTGTCATAATATAATAGAGACATAGAGACAGTATATCTAGCTGGTCTGTCATAATATAATAGAGACAGTAGATCTAGCTGGTCTGTCATAATATAACAGAGCCAGTAGATCTACCTGGTCTGTCATATTATAATAGAGACAGCAGATCTAGCTGGTCTGTCATAGTACAATAGCGACAGTTGATCTAGCTGGTCTGTCATAATACAATAGAGACAGTTGATCTAGCTGTTCTGTCATATTATAATAGAGACAGTAGATCTACCTGGTCTGTCATATTATAATAGAGACAGCAGATCTAGCTGGTCTGTCATATTATAACAGAGACATTAGATCTACCTGGTATGTCATAGTATAATAGAGACAGTATAATCTAAATGGTCTGTCATATTATAATAGAGACAGTAGATTTAGCTGGTTTGTCATAATATAATAGAGACATAGAGACAGTAGATCTAGCTGGTCTGTCATAATATAATAGAGACAGTAGATCTAGCTGGTCTGTCATATTATAATAGAGACAGTAGATCTAGCTGGTCTGTCATAGTACAATAGCGACAGTTGATATAGCTGGTCTGTCATAATACAATAGAGACAGTTGATCTAGCTGGTCTGTCATATTATAATAGAGACAGTAGATCTACCTGGTCTGTCATATTATAATAGAGACAGTAGATCTAGCTGGTCTGTCATATTATAATAGAGACAGTAGATCTAGCTGGTGTCATATTATAATAGAGACAGTAGATCTAGCTGGTCTGTAAAATTATAATAGAGACACTGGATCTAGCTGGTATGTCATAGTACAATAGAGACAGTATATCAAGCTGTTCTGTCATAATACAATAGAGACAGTAGATCTAGCTGCTCTGTCATAATATAATAGAGACAGTAGATCTAGCTGGTCTGTCATATTATAATAGAGACAGTAGATCTAGCTGGTCTGTCAAATTATAATAGAGACAGTAGATCTAGCTGGTCTGTCATATTATAATAGAGACAGTAGATCTAGCTGGTCTGTCATATTATAATAGAGACAGTATATCTAGCTGGTCTGTCATATAATAGAAACAGTAGATCTAGCTGGTCTGTCGAATTATAATACAGACAGTAGATCTACCTGGTCTGTCATATTATAATAGAGACAGTAGATTTAGCTGGTGTGTCATAATATAATTGAGACATAGAGACAGTAGATCTAGCTGGTTTGTCATAATATAATAGAGACATAGAGACAGTAGATCTAGCTGGTCTGTCATAATATAATAGAGACAGTAGATATAGCTGGTATGTCATAGTACAATAGAGACAGTTGATCTAGCTGGTCTGTCATAATACAATAGAGACAGTTGATCTAGCTGGTCTGTCATAATAGAAAACAGGGAGTAGATCTAGCTGGCCTGTCATATTATAACAGAGACAGTAGATCTAGCTGGTCTGTCAAATTATAATAGAGACCGTATATCTAGCTGGTATGTCATAATAGAAAACAGGGAGTAGATCTAGCTGGCCTGTCATATTATAATAGAGACAGTAGATATAGCTGGTCTGTCATAGTACAATAGAGACAGTTGATCTAGCTGGTCTGTCATATTATAATAGAGACAGTAGATCTAGCTGGTCTGTCATAATATAATAGAGACAGTAGATCTAGCTGGTCTGTCATATAATAATAGAGACAGTAGATCTATTTGGTGTCATATTATAATAGAGACAGTAGATCTAGCTGGTCTGTCATAATACAATAGAGACAGTAGATCTAGCTGGTCTGTCATATTATAATAGAGACAGTAGATCTACCTGGTCTGTCATATTATAATAGAGACAGTAGATCTAGCTGGTCTCTCATAATATAGTAGACACATAGAGACAGTAGATATAGCTTGTGTCATATTATAATAGAGACAGTAGATCTAGCTGGTCTGTCATAATATAATAGAGACAGTAGATCTAGCTGGTCTGTCATATAATAATAGAGACAGTAGATCTAGCTTGTGTCATATTATAATAGAGACAGTAGATCTAGCTGGTCTGTCATAGCATAATAGAGACAGTATATCTAGCTGGTCTGTCAAATTATAATAGAGACAGTATATCGACCTGGCCTGTCATATTATAATAGAGACAGTAGATCTAGCTGCTCTGTCATAATATAATAGAGACAGTAGATCTAGCTGGTCTGTCATAGTATAATAGAGACAGTATATCTAGATGGTCTTTCATATTATAATAGAGACAGTAGATTTAGCTGGTTTGTCATAATATAAGACAGACATAGAGACAGTAGATCTAGCTGGTCTGTCATAATATAATAGAGACAGTAGATCTAGCTGGTCTGTCATAATATAACAGAGCGAGTAGAGCTACCTGGTCAATCATAGTATAATAGAGACAGCAGATCTAGCAGGTCTGTCATAGTACAATAGCGACATTTGATCTAGCTGGTCTGTCATAATACAATAGAGACAGTTGATCTAGCTGGTCTGTCATATTATAATAGAGACAGTAGATCTACCTGATCTGTCATATTATAATAGAGACAGTAGATCTAGCTGGTCTCTCATAATATAGTAAACACATAGAGACTGTAGATCTAGCTGGTCTGTCATAATATAATAGAGACATAGAGACAGTAGATCTAGCTGGTCTGTCATAATATAATAAAGACAGTAGATCTAGCTGGTCTGTCATAATATAATAGCGACAGTAGATCTAGCTGGTCTGTCATATTATAATAGAGACAGTAGATCTAGCTGGTGTCATATTATAATAGATACAGTAGATCTAACTGGTATGTCATATTATAATAGAGACATTAGATCTAGCTGGTCTGTCATAATATAGAGACAGTAGATCTAGCTAATCTGTCATAATATAATAGAGACAGTAGATCTAGCTGGTCTGTCATATTATAATAGAGACAGTATATCTAGCTGGCCTGTCGTATTATATTAGAGACAGTAGATCTAGCTGGTATGTCATAGTACAATAGAGACAGTATATCAAGCTGGTCTGTCATAATACAATAGAGACAGTAGATATAGCTGCTCTGTCATAATATAATAGAGACAGTAGATCTAGCTGGTCTGTCATATTATAATAGAGACAGTAGATCTAGCTGGTCTGCCATAATAGAAAACAGGGAGTAGATCTAGCTGAACTGTCATATTAAAACAGAGACAGTAGATCTAGCTGGTCTGTCAAATTATAATAGAGACAGTAGATCTAGCTGGTCTGTCATAATATAATAGAGACAGCAGATCTAGCTGGTCTGTCATATTATAACAGAGACATTAGATCTACCTGGTATGTCAAATTATAATAGAGACAGTATAATCTAAATGGTCTGTCATAATATAATAGAGACAGTAGATCTAGCTGGGATGTCATAGTACAATAGAGACAGTAGATCTAGCTGGTCTGTCATAATATAATAGAGACAGTAGATATAGCTGGTATGTCATAGTACAATAGAGACAGTTGATCTAGCTGGTCTGTCATAATACAATAGAGACAGTTGATCTAGCTGGTCTGTCATAATAGAAAACAGGGAGTAGATCTAGCTGGCCTGTCATATTATAACAGAGACAGTAGATCTAGCTGGTCTGTCAAATTATAATAGAGACCGTATATCTAGCTGGTATGTCATAATAGAAAACAGGGAGTAGATCTAGCTGGCCTGTCATATTATAATAGAGACAGTAGATATAGCTGGTCTGTCATAGTACAATAGAGACAGTTGATCTAGCTGGTCTGTCATATTATAATAGAGACAGTAGATCTAGCTGGTCTGTCATAATATAATAGAGACAGTAGATCTAGCTGGTCTGTCATATAATAATAGAGACAGTAGATCTATTTGGTGTCATATTATAATAGAGACAGTAGATCTAGCTGGTCTGTCATAATACAATAGAGACAGTAGATCTAGCTGGTCTGTCATATTATAATAGAGACAGTAGATCTACCTGGTCTGTCATATTATAATAGAGACAGTAGATCTAGCTGGTCTCTCATAATATAGTAGACACATAGAGACAGTAGATATAGCTTGTGTCATATTATAATAGAGACAGTAGATCTAGCTGGTCTGTCATAATATAATAGAGACAGTAGATCTAGCTGGTCTGTCATATAATAATAGAGACAGTAGATCTAGCTTGTGTCATATTATAATAGAGACAGTAGATCTAGCTGGTCTGTCATAGCATAATAGAGACAGTATATCTAGCTGGTCTGTCAAATTATAATAGAGACAGTATATCGACCTGGCCTGTCATATTATAATAGAGACAGTAGATCTAGCTGCTCTGTCATAATATAATAGAGACAGTAGATCTAGCTGGTCTGTCATAGTATAATAGAGACAGTATATCTAGATGGTCTTTCATATTATAATAGAGACAGTAGATTTAGCTGGTTTGTCATAATATAAGACAGACATAGAGACAGTAGATCTAGCTGGTCTGTCATAATATAATAGAGACAGTAGATCTAGCTGGTCTGTCATAATATAACAGAGCGAGTAGAGCTACCTGGTCAATCATAGTATAATAGAGACAGCAGATCTAGCAGGTCTGTCATAGTACAATAGCGACATTTGATCTAGCTGGTCTGTCATAATACAATAGAGACAGTTGATCTAGCTGGTCTGTCATATTATAATAGAGACAGTAGATCTACCTGATCTGTCATATTATAATAGAGACAGTAGATCTAGCTGGTCTCTCATAATATAGTAAACACATAGAGACTGTAGATCTAGCTGGTCTGTCATAATATAATAGAGACATAGAGACAGTAGATCTAGCTGGTCTGTCATAATATAATAAAGACAGTAGATCTAGCTGGTCTGTCATAATATAATAGCGACAGTAGATCTAGCTGGTCTGTCATATTATAATAGAGACAGTAGATCTAGCTGGTGTCATATTATAATAGATACAGTAGATCTAACTGGTATGTCATATTATAATAGAGACATTAGATCTAGCTGGTCTGTCATAATATAGAGACAGTAGATCTAGCTAATCTGTCATAATATAATAGAGACAGTAGATCTAGCTGGTCTGTCATATTATAATAGAGACAGTATATCTAGCTGGCCTGTCGTATTATATTAGAGACAGTAGATCTAGCTGGTATGTCATAGTACAATAGAGACAGTATATCAAGCTGGTCTGTCATAATACAATAGAGACAGTAGATATAGCTGCTCTGTCATAATATAATAGAGACATAGAGACAGTAGATCTAGCTGGTCTGTCATAATATAATAGAGACAGTAGATATAGCTGGTATGTCATAGTACAATAGAGACAGTTGATCTAGCTGGTCTGTCATAATACAATAGAGACAGTTGATCTAGCTGGTCTGTCATAATAGAAAACAGGGAGTAGATCTAGCTGGCCTGTCATATTATAATAGAGACAGTAGATATAGCTGGTCTGTCATAGTACAATAGAGACAGTTGATCTAGCTGGTCTGTCATATTATAATAGAGACAGTAGATCTAGCTGGTCTGTCATAATATAATAGAGACAGTAGATCTAGCTGGTCTGTCATATAATAATAGAGACAGTAGATCTATTTGGTGTCATATTATAATAGAGACAGTAGATCTAGCTGGTCTGTCATAATACAATAGAGACAGTAGATCTAGCTGGTCTGTCATATTATAATAGAGACAGTAGATCTACCTGGTCTGTCATATTATAATAGAGACAGTAGATCTAGCTGGTCTCTCATAATATAGTAGACACATAGAGACAGTAGATATAGCTTGTGTCATATTATAATAGAGACAGTAGATCTAGCTGGTCTGTCATAATATAATAGAGACAGTAGATCTAGCTGGTCTGTCATATAATAATAGAGACAGTAGATCTAGCTTGTGTCATATTATAATAGAGACAGTAGATCTAGCTGGTCTGTCATAGCATAATAGAGACAGTATATCTAGCTGGTCTGTCAAATTATAATAGAGACAGTATATCGACCTGGCCTGTCATATTATAATAGAGACAGTAGATCTAGCTGCTCTGTCATAATATAATAGAGACAGTAGATCTAGCTGGTCTGTCATAGTATAATAGAGACAGTATATCTAGATGGTCTTTCATATTATAATAGAGACAGTAGATTTAGCTGGTTTGTCATAATATAAGACAGACATAGAGACAGTAGATCTAGCTGGTCTGTCATAATATAATAGAGACAGTAGATCTAGCTGGTCTGTCATAATATAACAGAGCGAGTAGAGCTACCTGGTCAATCATAGTATAATAGAGACAGCAGATCTAGCAGGTCTGTCATAGTACAATAGCGACATTTGATCTAGCTGGTCTGTCATAATACAATAGAGACAGTTGATCTAGCTGGTCTGTCATATTATAATAGAGACAGTAGATCTACCTGATCTGTCATATTATAATAGAGACAGTAGATCTAGCTGGTCTCTCATAATATAGTAAACACATAGAGACTGTAGATCTAGCTGGTCTGTCATAATATAATAGAGACATAGAGACAGTAGATCTAGCTGGTCTGTCATAATATAATAAAGACAGTAGATCTAGCTGGTCTGTCATAATATAATAGCGACAGTAGATCTAGCTGGTCTGTCATATTATAATAGAGACAGTAGATCTAGCTGGTGTCATATTATAATAGATACAGTAGATCTAACTGGTATGTCATATTATAATAGAGACATTAGATCTAGCTGGTCTGTCATAATATAGAGACAGTAGATCTAGCTAATCTGTCATAATATAATAGAGACAGTAGATCTAGCTGGTCTGTCATATTATAATAGAGACAGTATATCTAGCTGGCCTGTCGTATTATATTAGAGACAGTAGATCTAGCTGGTATGTCATAGTACAATAGAGACAGTATATCAAGCTGGTCTGTCATAATACAATAGAGACAGTAGATATAGCTGCTCTGTCATAATATAATAGAGACAGTAGATCTAGCTGGTCTGTCATATTATAATAGAGACAGTAGATCTAGCTGGTCTGCCATAATAGAAAACAGGGAGTAGATCTAGCTGAACTGTCATATTAAAACAGAGACAGTAGATCTAGCTGGTCTGTCAAATTATAATAGAGACAGTAGATCTAGCTGGTCTGTCATAATATAATAGAGACAGCAGATCTAGCTGGTCTGTCATATTATAACAGAGACATTAGATCTACCTGGTATGTCAAATTATAATAGAGACAGTATAATCTAAATGGTCTGTCATAATATAATAGAGACAGTAGATCTAGCTGGGATGTCATAGTACAATAGAGACAGTAGATCTAGCTGGTCTGTCATAATTTAATAGAGCCAGTAGATCTACCTGGTATGTCATATTATAATAGAGACAGTAGATCTAGCTGGTCTGTCATAGTATAATAGAGACAGTATCTAGCTGGTCTGTCATATAATAGAAACAGTAGATCTAGCTGGTCTGTCGAATTATAATACAGACAGTAGATCTACCTGGTCTGTCATATTATAATAGAGACAGTAGATTTAGCTGGTGTGTCATAATATAATAGAGACATAGAGACAGTAGATCTAGCTGGTCTGTCATAATATAATAGAGACAGTAGATATAGCTGGTCTGTCATAGTACAATAGAGACACTTGATCTAGCTGGTCTGTCATAATACAATAGAGACAGTTGATCTAGCTGGTCTGTCATAATAGAAAACAGGGAGTAGATCTAGCTGGCCTGTCATATTATAACAGAGACAGTAGATCTAGCTGGTCTGTCAAATTATAATAGAGACCGTATATCTAGCTGGTATGTCATAATAGAAAACAGGGAGTAGATCTAGCTGGCCTGTCATATTATAACAGAGACAGTAGATCTAGCTGGTCTGTCATAATATAATAGAGACAGTATATCTAGCTAATCTGTCATAACATAATAGAGACAGTAGATCTAGCTGGTCTGTCATATTATAATAGAGACAGTAGATCTAGCTGGTGTCATATTATAATAGAGACAGTAGATCTAGCTGGTCTGTAAAATTATAATAGAGACAGTAGATCTAGCTGGTCTGTCATATTATAATAGAAACAGTAGATCTAGCTGGTCTGTCATATTATAATAGAGACAGTAGATCTAACTGGTCTGTCATAATATAATAGAGACAGTAGATCTAGCTGGTCTGTCATAGTATAATAGAGACAGTATATCTAGCTGGCCTGTCATATTATAATAGAGACAGTAGATCTAGCTGGTATGTCATAGTACAATAGAGACAGTATATCAAGCTGGTCTGTCATAATACAATAGAGACAGTAGATCTAGCTGGTCTGTCATAATTTAATAGAGCCAGTAGATCTACCTGGTATGTCATATTATAATAGAGACAGTAGATCTAGCTGGTCTGTCATAGTATAATAGAGACAGTATCTAGCTGGTCTGTCATATAATAGAAACAGTAGATCTAGCTGGTCTGTCGAATTATAATACAGACAGTAGATCTACCTGGTCTGTCATATTATAATAGAGACAGTAGATTTAGCTGGTGTGTCATAATATAATAGAGACATAGAGACAGTAGATCTAGCTGGTCTGTCATAATATAATAGAGACAGTAGATATAGCTGGTCTGTCATAGTACAATAGAGACACTTGATCTAGCTGGTCTGTCATAATACAATAGAGACAGTTGATCTAGCTGGTCTGTCATAATAGAAAACAGGGAGTAGATCTAGCTGGCCTGTCATATTATAACAGAGACAGTAGATCTAGCTGGTCTGTCAAATTATAATAGAGACCGTATATCTAGCTGGTATGTCATAATAGAAAACAGGGAGTAGATCTAGCTGGCCTGTCATATTATATCAGAGACAGTAGATCTAGCTGGTCTGTCATAATATAATAGAGACAGTAGATCTAGCTAATCTATCATAACATAATAGAGACAGTAGATCTAGCTGGTCTGTCATATTATAATAGAGACAGTAGATCTAGCTGGTGTCATATTATAATAGAGACAGTAGATCTATCTGGTCTGTAAAATTATAATAGAGACAGTAGATCTAGCTGGTCTGTCATATTATAATAGAGACAGTAGATCTAGCTGGTCTGTCATATTATAATATAGACAGTAGATCTAGCTGGTCTGTCATAATATAATAGAGACAGTAGATCTAGCTGGTCTGTCATAGTATAATAGAGACAGTATATCTAGCTGGCCTGTCATATTATAATAGAGACAGTAGATCTAGCTGGTATGTCATAGTACAATAGAGACAGTATATCAAGCTGGTCTGTCATAATACAATAGAGACAGTAGATCTAGCTGGTCTGTCATATTATAATAGATACATAGATACAGTAGATCTAGCTGGTCTGTCATATTATAATAGAGACAGTAGATATAGCTGGTCTGTCATAGTACAATAGAGACAGTTGATCTAGCTGGTCTGTCATAATACAATAGAGACAGTAGATCTAGCTGGTCTGTCATATTATAATAGAGACAGTAGATCTACCTGGTCTGTCATATTATAATAGAGACAGTAGATCTAGCTGGTCTCTCATAATATAGTAGACACATAGAGACAGTAGATCTAGCTGGTGTCATATTATAATAGAGACAGTAGATCTAGCTGGTCTGTCATAATATAATAGAGACAGTAGATCTAGCTGGTCTGTCATATAATAATAGAGACAGTAGATGTAGCTGGTGTCATATTATAATAGAGACAGTAGATCTAGCTGGTCTGTCATAATACAATAGAGACAGTAGATCTAGCTGGTCTGTCATATTATAATAGAGACAGTAGATCTACCTGGTCTGTCATATTATAATAGAGACAGTAGATCTAGCTGGTCTCTCATAATATAGTAGACACATAGAGACAGTAGATCTAGCTTGTGTCATATTATAATAGAGACAGTAGATCTAGCTGGTCTGTCATAATATAATAGAGACAGTAGATCTAGCTGGTCTGTCATATAATAATAGAGACAGTAGATCTAGCTTGTGTCATATTATAATAGAGACAGTAGATCTAGCTGGTCTGTCATAGCATAATAGAGACAGTATATCTAGCTGGTCTGTCAAATTATAATAGAGACAGTATATCGACCTGGCCTGTCATATTATAATAGAGACAGTAGATCTAGCTGCTCTGTCATAATATAATAGAGACAGTAGATCTAGCTGGTCTGTCATAGTATAATAGAGACAGTATATCTAGATGGTCTTTCATATTATAATAGAGACAGTAGATTTAGCTGGTTTGTCATAATATAAGACAGACATAGAGACAGTAGATCTAGCTGCTCTGTCATAATATAATAGAGACAGTAGATCTAGCTGGTCTGTCATATTATAATAGAGACAATAGGTCTAGCTGGACTGTCAAAATAGAAAACAGGGAGTAGATCTAGCTGGCCTGTCATATTATAACAGAGACAGTAGATCTAGCTGGTCTGTCAAATTATAATAGAGCAGGATATCTAGCTGTTATGTCATAGTACAATAGAGACAGTAGATCTAGCTGGTCTGTCATAATATAATAGAGACAGCAGATCTAGCTGGTCTGTCATATTATAACAGAGACATTAGATCTACCTGGTATGTCAAATTATAAGAGAGACAGTATAATCTAAATGGTCTGTCATAATATAATAGAGACAGTAGATCTACCTGGTCTGTCATATTATAATAGAGACAGTAAATCTGGCTGGTCTGTCATAGTATAATAGAGACAGTATATCTAGCTGGTCTGTCATATTATAATAGAGACAGTAGATTTAGCTGGTGTGTCATAATATAATAGAGACATAGAGACAGTAGATCTAGCTGGTCTGTCATAATATAATAGAGACAGTAGATCTAGCTGGTCTGTCATAATTTAATAGAGACAGTAGATCTAGCTGGTCTGTCATGATACAATAGAGACAGTTGATCTAGCTGGTCTGTCATAATAGAAAACAGGGAGTAGATCTAGCTGGCCTGTCATATTATAACAGAGACAGTAGATGTAGCTGGTCTGTCAAATTATAATAGAGACAGTATATCTAGCTGGTATGTCATAGTACAATAGAGACAGTAGATCTAGCTGGTCTGTCATAATATAATAGAGACAGCAGATCGAGCTGGTCTGTCATATTATAACAGAGACATTAGATCTACCTGGTATGTCAAATTATAATAGAGACAGTATAATCTAAATGGTCTGTCATATTATAATAGAGACAGTAGATCTACCTGGTCTGTCATATTAAAATAGAGACAGTAGATCTAGCTGGTCTGTCATAGTCTAATAGAGACAGTATATCTAGCTGGTCTGTCATATAATAGAAACAGTAGATCTAGCTGGTCTGTCAAATTATAATACAGACAGTAGATCTAGCTGGTCTGTCATAATACAATAGAGACAGTAGATCTAGCTGGTCTGTCATATTATAATAGAGACAGTAGATCTACCTGGTCTGTCATATTATAATAGAGACAGTAGATCTAGCTGGTCTCTCATAATATAGTAGACACATAGAGACAGTAGATCTAGCTTGTGTCATATTATAATAGAGACAGTAGATATAGCTGGTCTGTCATAATATAATAGAGACAGTAGATCTAGCTGGTCTGTCATATAATAATAGAGACAGTAGATCCAGCTGGTGTCATATTATAATAGAGACAGTAGATCCAGCTGGTCTGTCATAGCATAATAGAGACAGTATATCTAGCTGGTCTGTCACAGCATAATAGAGACAGTATATCGACCTGGCCTGTCATATTATAATAGAGACAGTAGATCTAGCTGCTCTGTCATAATATAATAGAGACAGTAGATCAAGCTGGTCTGTCATATTACAATAGAGACAATAGATCTAGCTGGACTGTCATAATAGAAAACAGGGAGTAGATCTAGCTGGCCTATCATATTATAACAGAGACAGTAGTTCTAGCTGGTCTGTCAAATTATAATAGAGCAGGATATCTAGCTGTTATGTCATAGTACAATAGAGACAGTAGATCTAGCTGGTCTGTCATAATATAATAGAGACAGCAGATCTAGCTGGTCTGTCATATTATAACAGAGACATTAGATCTACCTGGTATGTCAAATTATAAGAGAGACAGTATAATCTAAATGGTCTGTCATAATATAATAGAGACAGTAGATCTACCTGGTCTGTCATATTATAATAGAGACAGTAAATCTAAATGGTCTGTCATAGTATAATAGAGACAGTATATCTAGCTGGTCTGTCATATTATAATAGAGACTGTAGATTTAGTTGGTTTGTCATAATATAATAGAGACATAGAGACAGTAGATCTAGCTGGTCTGTCATAATATAATAGAGACAGTAGATCTAGCTGGTCTGTCATAATATAATAGAGACAGTAGATATAGCTGGTCTGTCATTGTACAATAGAGACAGTTGATCTAGCTGGTCTGTCATAATACAATAGAGACAGTAGATCTACCTGGTCTGTCATATTATAATAGAGACAGTAGATCTAGCTGGTCTCTCATAATATAGTAGACACATAGAGACAGTAGATCTAGCTGGTGTCATATTATAATAGAGACAGTAGATCTAGCTGGTCTGTCATAATATAATAGAGACAGTAGATCTAGCTGGTCTGTCATATAATAATAGAGAGAGTAGATCTAGCTGGTGTCATATTATAATAGAGACAGTAGATCTAGCTGGTCTGTCATAGCATAATAGAGACAGTATATCTAGCAGGTCTTTCAAATTATAATAGAGACAGTAGATCTAGCTGGTCTGTCACAGCATAATAGATACAGTATATCGAGCTGGCCTGTCATATTATAATAGAGACAGTAGATCTAGCTGCTCTGTCATAATATAATAGAGACAGTAGATCTAGCTCGTCTGTCATATTATAATAGAGACAGTAGATCTAGCTTGTCTGTCATAATAGAAAACAGGGAGTAGATCTAGCTGGCTTGTCAGATTATAACAGAGACAGTAGATCTAGCTGGTCTGTCAAATTATAATAGAGACAGTATATCTAGCTGGTATGTCATAGTACAATAGAGACAGTAGATCTAGCTGGTCTGTCATAATATAATATAGACAGCAGATCTAGCTGGTCTGTCAAATTATAACAGAGACATTAGATCTACCTGGTATGTCAAATTATAATAGAGACAGTATAATCTAAATGGTCTGTCATAATATAATAGAGACAGCAGATCTAGCTGGTATGTCATATTACAATAGAGACAGTAGATCTAGCTGGTCTGTCATAATATAATAGAGACAGCAGATCTACCTAGTCTGTCATATTTTAATAGAGACAGTAGATCTACCTGGTCTGCCATAGTATAATAGAGACAGTATATCTAGCTGGCCTGTCGTATTATTATAGAGACAGTAGATCTAGCTGGTCTGTCATATTATAATACAGACAGTAGATCTACCTGGTCTGTCACATTATAATAGAGACAGTAGATCTAGCTGGTGTGTCATAATATAATAGAGACATAGAGACAGTAGATCTAGCTGGTCTGTCATAATATAATAGAGACAATAGATATAGCTGGTCTGTCATAGTACAATAGCGACAGTTGATCTAGCTGGTCTGCCATAATACAATAGAGACAGTTGATCTAGCTGGTCTGTCATATTATAATAGAGACAGAAGATCTACGTGGTCTGTCATATTATAATAGAGACAGTAGATCTAGCTGGTCTCTCATAATATAGTAGACACATAGAAACTGTAGATCTAGCTGGTCTGTCATAATACAATAGAGACATAGAGACAATAGATCTAGCTGGTCTGTCATAATATAATATCAAATAAAATAAAATATAATGTATTTATATAACCCTTCGTACATCAGCTGATATCTCAAAGTGCTGTACAGAAACCCAGCCTAAAACCCCAAACAGCAAGCATAGAAAGTAGATTTAGCTGGTCTGTCAAATTATAATAGAGACTTTAGATCTAGCTGGTCTGTCATAGCATAATAGAGACAGTATATCTAGCTGTTCTGTCAAATTATAATAGAGACAGTATATCTAGCTGGTCTGTCAAATTATAATAGAGACAGATCTAGCTGGTCTGTCATAGCATAATAGAGACAGTATATCTAGCTGGCCTGTCATATTATAATTGAGAAAGTAGATCTAGCTGCTCTATCATAATATAATAGAGACAGTTGATCTAGCAGGTCTGTCATATTATAATAGAGACAGCAGATCTAGCTGGTTTTTCGTAATATAATAGAGACAGTAAATCTAGCTGGTCTTTCAAAATATAGTTGAGACAGTAGATCTAGCTGGTCTGTCATAATATAATAGAGACAATAGATATAGCTGGTCTGTCATAGTACAATAGCGACAGTTGATCGAGCTGGTCTGTCATAATACAATAGAGACAGTTGATCTAGCTGGTCTGTCATATTATAATAGAGACAGTAGATCTACCTGGTCTGTCATATTATAATAGAGACAGTAGATCTAGCTGGTCTCTCATAATATAGTAGACACATAGAGACTGTAGATCTAGCTGGTCTGTCATAATATAATGGAGACATAGAGACAGTAGATCTAGCTGGTCTGTCATAATATAATAAAGACAGTGGATCTAGCTGGTCTGTCATAATATAATTGCGACAGTAGATCTAGCTGGTCTGTCATATTATAATAGAGACAGTAGATCTAGCTTGTGTCATATTATAATAGAGACAGTAGATCTACCTGGTATGTCATATTATAATAGCGACAGTAGATCTAGCTGGTCTGTCATATTATAATAGAGACAGTAGATCTAGCTGGTGTCATATTATAATAGAGACAGTAGATCTTGCTGGTCTGTAAAATTATAATAGAGACAGTAGATCTACCTGCTCTGTCATATTATAATAGAGACAGTAGATCTAGCTGGTCTGTCTTATTATAATAGAGACAGTAGATCTAGCTGGTCTGTCATAATATAATAGAGACAGTAGATCTACCTGGTCTGTCATATTATAATAGAGACAGTAGATCTAGCTGGTTTGTCATAGTATAATAGAGACAGTATATCTAACTGGTCTGTCATATTATAATAGAGACAGTAGATCTAGCTGGTCTCTCATAATATAGTAGACACATAGAGACAGTAGATCTAGCTGGTGTCATATTATAATAGAGACAGTAGATATAGCTGGTCTGTCATAATATAATAGAGACAGTAGATCTAGCTGGTCTGTCATATAATAATAGAGACAGTAGATCTAGCTGGTGCCATATTATAATAGAGATAGTAGATCTAGCTGGTCTGTCATAGCATAATAGAGACAGTATATCTAGCTGGTCTGTCAAATTAAAATAGAGACAGTAGATCTAGCTGGTCTGTCACAGCATAATAGAGACAGTATATCGACCTGGCCTGTCATATTATAATAGAGACAGTAGATCTAGCTGCTCTGTCATAATATAATAGAGACAGTAAATCTATCTGGTCTGTCATATTATAATAGAGACAGTAGATCTAGCTGGTCTGTCATAATAGAAAACAGGGAATAGATCTAGCTGTCCTGTCGTATTATAGTAGAGACAGCAGATCTAGCTGGTGTGTCATACTATAATAGAGACATGGAGACAGTAGATCTAGCTGGTCTGTCATAAGATAATAGAGACAATAGATATAGCTGGTCTGTCATAGTACAATAGCGACAGTTGATCTAGCTGGTCTGTCATAATACAATAGAGACAGTTGATCTAGCTGGTCTGTCATATTATAATAGAGACAGTAGATCTACCGGGTCTGTCATATTATAATAGAGACAGTAGATCTAGCTGGTTTCTCATAATATAGTAGACACATAGAGACTGTAGATCTAGCTGGTCTGTCATAATATAATAGAGACATAGAGACAGTAGATCTAGCTGGTCTCTCATAATATAATAAAGACAGTAGATCTAGCTGGTCTGTCATAATATAATAGCGACAGTAGATCTAGCTGGTCTGTCATATTATAATAGAGACAGTAGATCTAGCTGGTGTCATACTATAATAGAGACAGTAGATCTAGCTGGTATGTCATATTATAATAGAGACAGTAGATCTAGCTGGTCTGTCATAATATAGAGACAGTAGATCTAGCTAATCTGTCATAATATAATAGAGACAGTAGATCTAGCTGGTCTGTCATATTATAATAGAGACAGTAGATCTAGCTGGTGTCATATTATAATAGAGACAGTAGATCTAGCTGGTCTCTCATAATATAGTAGACACATAGAGACAGTAGATCTAGCTGGTGTCATATTATAATAGAGACAGTAGATATAGCTGGTCTGTCATAATATAATAGAGACAGTAGATCTAGCTGGTCTGTCATATAATAATAGAGACAGTAGATCTAGCTGGTGCCATATTATAATAGAGATAGTAGATCTAGCTGGTCTGTCATAGCATAATAGAGACAGTATATCTAGCTGGTCTGTCAAATTAAAATAGAGACAGTAGATCTAGCTGGTCTGTCACAGCATAATAGAGACAGTATATCGACCTGGCCTGTCATATTATAATAGAGACAGTAGATCTAGCTGCTCTGTCATAATATAATAGAGACAGTAAATCTATCTGGTCTGTCATATTATAATAGAGACAGTAGATCTAGTTGGTCTGTCATAATAGAAAACAGGGAGTAGATCTAGCTGTCCTGTCGTATTATAGTAGAGACAGCAGATCTAGCTGGTGTGTCATACTATAATAGAGACATGGAGACAGTAGATCTAGCTGGTCTGTCATAAGATAATAGAGACAATAGATATAGCTGGTCTGTCATAGTACAATAGCGACAGTTGATCTAGCTGGTCTGTCATAATACAATAGAGACAGTTGATCTAGCTGGTCTGTCATATTATAATAGAGACAGTAGATCTACCGGGTCTGTCATATTATAATAGAGACAGTAGATCTAGCTGGTTTCTCATAATATAGTAGACACATAGAGACTGTAGATCTAGCTGGTCTGTCATAATATAATAGAGACATAGAGACAGTAGATCTAGCTGGTCTCTCATAATATAATAAAGACAGTAGATCTAGCTGGTCTGTCATAATATAATAGCGACAGTAGATCTAGCTGGTCTGTCATATTATAATAGAGACAGTAGATCTAGCTGGTGTCATACTATAATAGAGACAGTAGATCTAGCTGGTATGTCATATTATAATAGAGACAGTAGATCTAGCTGGTCTGTCATAATATAGAGACAGTAGATCTAGCTAATCTGTCATAATATAATAGAGACAGTAGATCTAGCTGGTCTGTCATATTATAATAGAGACAGTAGATCTAGCTGGTGTCATATTATAATAGAGAAAGTAGATCTAGCTGGTCTGTAAAATTATAATAGAGACCGTGGATCTACATGCTCTGTCATATTATAATAGAGACAGTAGATCTAGCTGGTCTGTCATATTATAATAGAGACAATAGATCTAGCTGGTCTGTCATATTATAATAGAGACAGTAGATCTAGCTGGTCTGCCATAATAGAAAACAGGGAGTAGATCTAGCTGAACTGTCATATTATAACAGAGACAGTAGATCTAGCAGGTCTGTCAAATTATAATAGAGACAGTATATCTAGCTGGTCTGTCATAATATAATAGAGACAGCAGATCTAGCTGGTCTGTCATATTATAACAGAGACATTAGATCTACCTGGTATGTCAAATTATAATAGAGATAGTATAATCTAAATGGTCTGTCATAATATAATAGAGACAGTAGATCTAGCTGGGATGTCATAGTACAATAGAGACAGTAGATCTAGCTGGTCTGTCATAATATAATAGAGCCAGTAGATCTACCTGGTCTGTCATATTATAATAGAGACAGTAGATCTAGCTGGTCTGTCATAATATAATAGAGACAGTATATCTAGCTGGTCTGTCATATAATAGAAACAGTAGATCTAGCTGGTCTGTCGAATTATAATACAGACAGTAGGTCTACCTGGTCGGTCATATTATAATAGAGACAGTAGATTTAGCTGGTGTGTCATAATATAATTGAGACATAGAGACAGTAGATCTAGCTGGTCTGTCATATAATAGAAACAGTAGATCTAGCTGGTCTGTCGAATTATAATACAGACAGTAGATCTACCTGGTCTGTCATATTATAATAGAGACAGTAGATTTAGCTGGTGTGTCATAATATAATTGAGACATAGAGACAGTAGATCTAGCTGGTCTGTCATAATATAATAGAGACATAGAGACAGTAGATCTAGCTGGTCTGTCATAATATAATAGAGACAGTAGATATAGCTGGTCTGTCATAGTACAATAGAGACAGTTGATCTAGCTGGTCTGTCATAATACAATAGAGACAGTTGCTCTAGCTGGTCTGTCATAATAGAAAACAGGGAGTAGATCTAGCTGGCCTGTCATATTATAACAGAGACAGTAGATCTAGCTGGTCTGTCAAATTATAATAGAGACCGTATATCTAGCTGGTATGTCATAATAGAAAACAGGGAGTAGATCTAGCTGGCCTGTCATATTATAATAGAGACAGTAGATATAGCTGGTCTGTCATAGTACAATAGAGACAGTTGATCTAGCTGGTCTGTCATAATACAATAGAGACAGTAGATCTAGCTGGTGTCATATTATAATAGAGACAGTAGATCTAGCTGGTCTGTCATAATATAATAGAGACAGTAGATCTAGCTGGTCTGTCATATAATAATAGAGACAGTAGATCTAGCTGGTTTCATATTATAATAGAGAGAGTAGATCTAGCTGGTCTGTCATATTATAATAGAGACAGTAGATCTACCTGGTCTGTCATATTATAATAGAGACAGTAGATCTAGCTGGTCTCTCATAATATAGTAGACACATAGAGACAGTAGATCTAAATTGTGTCATATTATAATAGAGACAGTAGATATAGCTGGTCTGTCATAATATAATAGAGACAGTAGATCTAGCTGGTGTCATATTATAATAGAGACAGTAGATCTAGCTGGTCTGTCGAAATTATAATAGAGACAGTAGATCTAGCTGGTCTGTCACAGCATAATAGAGACAGTATATCGACCTGGCCTGTCATATTATAATATAATAATCGATTTAGCTGGTTTGTCATAATATAATAGAGACATAGAGACAGTATATTTAGCTGGTCTGTCATAATATAATAGAGACAGTAGATCTAGCTGGTCTGTCATAATATAACAGAGCCAGTAGATCTACCTGGTCTGTCATATTATAATAGAGACAGCAGATCTAGCTGGTCTGTCATAGTACAATAGCGACAGTTGATCTAGCTGGTCTGTCATAATACAATAGAGACAGTTGATCTAGCTGGTCTGTCATATTATAATAGAGACAGTAGATCTACCTGGTCTGTCATATTATAATAGAGACAGCAGATCTAGCTGGTCTGTCATATTATAACAGAGACATTAGATCTACCTGGTATGTCATATTATAATAAAGACAGTAGATTTAGCTGGTTTGTCATAATATAATAGAGACATAGAGACAGTAGATCTAGCTGGTCTGTCATAATATAATAGAGACAGTAGATCTAGCTGGTCTGTCATATTATAATAGAGATAGTAGATCTAGCTGGTCTGTCATAGTACAATAGCGACAGTTGATCTAGCTGGTCTGTCATAATACCATAGAGACAGTTGATTTAGCTGGTCTGTCATATTATAATAGAGACAGTAGATCTACCTGGTCTGTCATATTATAATAGAGACAGTAGATCTAGCTGGTCTGTCATAATATAATAGAGACAGCAGATCTAGCTGGTCTGTCATATTATAACAGAGACATTAGATCTACCTGGTATGTCAAATTATAATAGAGATAGTATAATCTAAATGGTCTGTCATAATATAATAGAGACAGTAGATCTAGCTGGGATGTCATAGTACAATAGAGACAGTAGATCTAGCTGGTCTGTCATAATATAATAGAGCCAGTAGATCTACCTGGTCTGTCATATTATAATAGAGACAGTAGATCTAGCTGGTCTGTCATATTATAATAGAGACAGTATATCTAGCTGGTCTGTCATATAATAGAAACAGTAGATCTAGCTGGTCTGTCGAATTATAATGCAGACAGTAGATCTACCTGGTCTGTCATATTATAACAGAGACAGTAGATTTAGCTGGTGTGTCATAATATAATTGAGACATAGAGACAGTAGATCTAGCTGGTTTGTCATAATATAATAGAGACATAGAGACAGTAGATCTAGCTGGTCTGTCATAATATAATAGAGACAGTAGATATAGCTGGTCTGTCATAGTACAATAGAGACAGTTGATCTAGCTGGTCTGTCATAATACAATAGAGACAGTTGATCTAGCTGGTCTGTCATAATAGAAAACAGGGAGTAGATCTAGCTGGCCTGTCATATTATAACAGAGACAGTAGATCTAGCTGGTCTGTCAAATTATAATAGAGACCGTATATCTAGCTGGTATGTCATAATAGAAAACAGGGAGTAGATCTAGCTGGCCTGTCATATTATAATAGAGACAGTAGATATAGCTGGTCTGTCATAGTACAATAGAGACAGTTGATCTAGCTGGTCTGTCATATTATAATAGAGACAGTAGATCTAGCTGGTCTGTCATAATATAATAGAGACAGTAGATCTAGCTGGTCTGTCATATAATAATGGAGACAGTAGATCTAGCTGGTGTCATATTATAATAGAGACAGTAGATCTAGCTGGTCTGTCATAATACAATAGAGACAGTAGATCTAGCTGGTCTGTCATATTATAATAGAGACAGTAGATCTACCTGGTCTGTCATATTATAATAGAGACAGTAGATCTAGCTGGTCTCTCATAATATAGTAGACACATAGAGACAGTAGATCTAGCTTGTGTCATATTATAATAGAGACAGTAGATCTAGCTGGTCTGTCATAATATAATAGAGACAGTAGATCTAGCTGGTCTGTCATATAATAATAGAGACAGTAGATCTAGCTTGTGTCATATTATAATAGAGACAGTAGATCTAGCTGGTCTGTCATAGCATAATAGAGACAGTATATCTAGCTGGTCTGTCAAATTATAATAGAGACAGTATATCGACCTGGCCTGTCATATTATAATAGAGACAGTAGATCTAGCTGCTCTGTCATAATATAATAGAGACAGTAGATCTAGCTGGTCTGTCATAGTATAATAGAGACAGTATATCTAGATGGTCTTTCATATTATAATAGAGACAGTAGATTTAGCTGGTTTGTCATAATATAAGACAGACATAGAGACAGTAGATCTAGCTGGTCTGTCATAATATAATAGAGACAGTAGATCTAGCTGGTCTGTCATAATATAACAGAGCGAGTAGAGCTACCTGGTCAATCATAGTATAATAGAGACAGCAGATCTAGCTGGTCTGTCATAGTACAATAGCGACAGTTGATCTAGCTGGTCTGTCATAATACAATAGAGACAGTTGATCTAAATGGTCTGTCATATTATAATAGAGACAGTAGATCTACCTGATCTGTCATATTATAATAGAGACAGTAGATCTAGCTGGTCTCTCATAATATAGTAAACACATAGAGACTGTAGATCTAGCTGGTCTGTCATAATATAATAGAGACATAGAGACAGTAGATCTAGCTGGTCTGTCATAATATAATAAAGACAGTAGATCTAGCTGGTCTGTCATAATATAATAGCGACAGTAGATCTAGCTGGTCTGTCATATTATAATAGAGACAGTAGATCTAGCTGGTGTCATATTATAATAGATACAGTAGATCTAACTGGTATGTCATATTATAATAGAGACATTAGATCTAGCTGGTCTGTCATAATATAGAGACAGTAGATCTAGCTAATCTGTCATAATATAATAGAGACAGTAGATCTAGCTGGTCTGTCATATTATAATAGAGACAGTAGATCTAGCTGGTGTCATATTATAATAGAGACAGTAGATCTAGCTGGTCTGTAAAATTATAATAGAGACAGTGGATCTACATGCTCTGTCATATTATAATAGAGACAGTAGATCTAGCTGGTCTGTCATATTATAATACAGACAGTAGATCTAGCTGGTATGTCATAGTACAATAGAGACAGTATATCAAGCTGGTCTGTCATAATACAATAGAGACAGTAGATCTAGCTGCTCTGTCATAATATAATAGAGACAGTAGATCTAGCTGGTCTGTCATATTATAATAGAGACAGTAGATCTAGCTGGTCTGCCATAATAGAAAACAGGGAGTAGATCTAGCTGAACTGTCATATTATAACAGAGACAGTAGATCTAGCTGGTCTGTCAAATTATAATAGAGACAGTATATCTAGCTGGTCTGTCATAATATAATAGAGACAGCAGATCTAGCTGGTCTGTCATATTATAACAGAGACATTAGATCTACCTTGTATGTCAAATTATAATAGAGATAGTATAATCTAAATGATCTGTCATAATATAATAGAGACAGTAGATCTAGCTGGGATGTCATAGTACAATAGAGACAGTAGATCTAGCTGGTCTGTCATAATATAATAGAGCCAGTAGATCTACCTGGTCTGTCATATTATAATAGAGACAGTAGATCTAGCTGGTCTGTCATAATATAATAGAGACAGTATATCTAGCTGGTCTGTCATATAATAGAAACAGTAGATCTAGCTGGTCTGTCGAATTATAATACAGACAGTAGGTCTACCTGGTCTGTCATATTATAATAGAGACAGTAGATTTAGCTGGTGTGTCATAATATAATTGAGACATAGAGACAGTAGATCTAGCTGGTCTGTCATATAATAGAAACAGTAGATCTAGCTGGTCTGTCGAATTATAATACAGACAGTAGATCTACCTGGTCTGTCATATTATAATAGAGACAGTAGATTTAGATGGTGTGTCATAATATAATTGAGACATAGAGACAGTAGATCTAGCTGGTCTGTCATAATATAATAGAGACATAGAGACAGTAGATCTAGCTGGTCTGTCATAATATAATAGAGACAGTAGATATAGCTGGTCTGTCATAGTACAATAGAGACAGTTGATCTAGCTGGTCTGTCATAATACAATAGAGACAGTTGATCTAGCTGGTCTGTCATAATAGAAAACAGGGAGTAGATCTAGCTGGCCTGTCATATTATAACAGAGACAGTAGATCTAGCTGGTCTGTCAAATTATAATAGAGACCGTATATCTAGCTGGTATGTCATAATAGAAAACAGGGAGTAGATCTAGCTGGCCTGTCATATTATAATAGAGACAGTAGATATAGCTGGTCTGTCATAGTACAATAGAGACAGTTGATCTAGCTGGTCTGTCATAATACAATAGAGACAGTAGATCTAGCTGGTGTCATATTATAATAGAGACAGTAGATCTAGCTGGTCTGTCATAATATAATAGAGACAGTAGATCTAGCTGGTCTGTCATATAATAATAGAGACAGTAGATCTAGCTGGTTTCATATTATAATAGAGAGAGTAGATCTAGCTGGTCTGTCATATTATAATAGAGACAGTAGATATACCTGGTCTGTCATATTATAATAGAGACAGTAGATCTAGCTGGTCTCTCATAATATAGTAGACACATAGAGACAGTAGATCTAAATTGTGTCATATTATAATAGAGACAGTAGATATAGCTGGTCTGTCATAATATAATAGAGACAGTAGATCTAGCTGGTCTGTCATATAATAATAGAGACAGTAGATCTAGCTGGTGTCATATTATAATAGAGACAGTAGATCTAGCTGGTCTGTCAAATTATAATAGAGACAGTAGATCTAGCTGGTCTGTCACAGCATAATAGAGACAGTGTATCGACCTGGCCTGTCATATTATAATATAATAATCGAT
Source organism: Oncorhynchus mykiss (assembly GCF_013265735.2). Lineage (NCBI taxonomy): Eukaryota > Metazoa > Chordata > Actinopteri > Salmoniformes > Salmonidae > Oncorhynchus > Oncorhynchus mykiss. The sequence goes on along the minus strand of NC_048565.1, from coordinate 1,685,247 downwards.
TTAGCTGGTTTGTCATAATATAATAGAGACATAGAGACAGTATATCTAGCTGGTCTGTCATAATATAATAGAGACAGTAGATCTAGCTGGTCTGTCATAATATAACAGAGCCAGTAGATCTATCTGGTCTGTCATATTATAATAGAGACAGCAGATCTAGCTGGTCTGTCATAGTACAATAGCGACAGTTGATCTAGCTGGTCTGTCATAATACAATAGAGACAGTTGATCTAGCTGGTCTGTCATATTATAATAGAGACAGTAGATCTACCTGGTCTGTCATATTATAATAGAGACAGCAGATCTAGATGGTCTGTCATATTATAACAGAGACATTAGATCTACCTGGTATGTCATAGTATAATAGAGACAGTATAATCTAAATGGTCTGTCATATTATAATAGAGACAGTGGATCTAGCTGGTCTGTCATATTATAATAGAGACAGTAGATCTAGCTGGTCTGTCATAATATAATAGAGACAGTAGATCTAGCTGGTCTGTCATATTATAATAGAGACAGTAGATCTAGCTGGTCTGTCATAGTACAATAGCGACAGTTGATCTAGCTGGTCTGTCATAATACAATAGAGACAGTTGATCTAGCTGGTCTGTCATATTATAATAGAGACAGTAGATCTACCTGGTCTGTCATATTATAATAGAGACAGTAGATCTAGCTGGTCTGTCATATTATAATAGAGACAGTAGATCTAGCTGGTGTCATATTATAATAGAGACAGTAGATCTAGCTGGTCTGTAAAATTATAATAGAGACAGTGGATCTAGCTGGTATGTCATAGTACAATAGAGACAGTATATCAAGCTGTTCTGTCATAATACAATAGAGACAGTAGATCTAGCTGCTCTGTCATAATATAATAGAGACAGTAGATCTAGCTGGTCTGTCATATTATAATAGAGACAGTAGATCTAGCTGGTCTGTCAAATTATAATAGAGACAGTAGATCTAGCTGGTCTGTCATAATATAATAGAGACAGCAGATCTAGCTGGTCTGTCATATTATAACAGAGACATTAGATCTACCTGGTATGTCAAATTATAATAGAGATAGTATAATCTAAATGGTCTGTCATAATATAATAGAGACAGTAGATCTAGCTGGGATGTCATAGTACAATAGAGACAGTAGATCTAGCTGGTCTGTCATAATATAATAGAGCCAGTAGATCTACCTGGTCTGTCATATTATAATAGAGACAGTAGATCTAGCTGGTCTGTCATATTATAATAGAGACAGTATATCTAGCTGGTCTGTCATATAATAGAAACAGTAGATCTAGCTGGTCTGTCGAATTATAATACAGACAGTAGATCTACCTGGTCTGTCATATTATAATAGAGACAGTAGATTTAGCTGGTGTGTCATAATATAATTGAGACATAGAGACAGTAGATCTAGCTGGTTTGTCATAATATAATAGAGACATAGAGACAGTAGATCTAGCTGGTCTGTCATAATATAATAGAGACAGTAGATATAGCTGGTCTGTCATAGTACAATAGAGACAGTTGATCTAGCTGGTCTGTCATAATACAATAGAGACAGTTGATCTAGCTGGTCTGTCATAATAGAAAACAGGGAGTAGATCTAGCTGGCCTGTCATATTATAACAGAGACAGTAGATCTAGCTGGTCTGTCAAATTATAATAGAGACCGTATATCTAGCTGGTATGTCATAATAGAAAACAGGGAGTAGATCTAGCTGGCCTGTCATATTATAATAGAGACAGTAGATATAGCTGGTCTGTCATAGTACAATATAGACAGTTGATCTAGCTGGTCTGTCATATTATAATAGAGACAGTAGATCTAGCTGGTCTGTCATAATATAATAGAGACAGTAGATCTAGCTGGTCTGTCATATAATAATAGAGACAGTAGATCTAGCTGGTGTCATATTATAATAGAGACAGTAGATCTAGCTGGTCTGTCATAATACAATAGAGACAGTAGATCTAGCTGGTCTGTCATATTATAATAGAGACAGTAGATCTACCTGGTCTGTCATATTATAATAGAGACAGTAGATCTAGCTGGTCTCTCATAATATAGTAGACACATAGAGACAGTAGATCTAGCTTGTGTCATATTATAATAGAGACAGTAGATCTAGCTGGTCTGTCATAATATAATAGAGACAGTAGATCTAGCTGGTCTGTCATATAATAATAGAGACAGTAGATCTAGCTTGTGTCATATTATAATAGAGACAGTAGATCTAGCTGGTCTGTCATAGCATAATAGAGACAGTATATCTAGCTGGTCTGTCAAATTATAATAGAGACAGTATATCGACCTGGCCTGTCATATTATAATAGAGACAGTAGATCTAGCTGCTCTGTCATAATATAATAGAGACAGTAGATCTAGCTGGTCTGTCATAGTATAATAGAGACAGTATATCTAGATGGTCTTTCATATTATAATAGAGACAGTAGATTTAGCTGGTTTGTCATAATATAAGACAGACATAGAGACAGTAGATCTAGCTGGTCTGTCATAATATAATAGAGACAGTAGATCTAGCTGGTCTGTCATAATATAACAGAGCGAGTAGAGCTACCTGGTCAATCATAGTATAATAGAGACAGCAGATCTAGCTGGTCTGTCATAGTACAATAGCGACAGTTGATCTAGCTGGTCTGTCATAATACAATAGAGACAGTTGATCTAGCTGGTCTGTCATATTATAATAGAGACAGTAGATCTACCTGATCTGTCATATTATAATAGAGACAGTAGATCTAGCTGGTCTCTCATAACATAGTAAACACATAGAGACTGTAGATCTAGCTGGTCTGTCATAATATAATAGAGACATAGAGACAGTAGATCTAGCTGGTCTGTCATAATATAATAAAGACAGTAGATCTAGCTGGTCTGTCATAATATAATAGCGACAGTAGATCTAGCTGGTCTGTCATATTATAATAGAGACAGTAGATCTAGCTGGTGTCATATTATAATAGATACAGTAGATCTAACTGGTATGTCATATTATAATAGAGACATTAGATCTAGCTGGTCTGTCATAATATAGAGACAGTAGATCTAGCTAATCTGTCATAATATAATAGAGACAGTAGATCTAGCTGGTCTGTCATATTATAATAGAGACAGTAGATCTAGCTGGTGTCATATTATAATAGAGACAGTAGATCTAGCTGGTCTGTAAAATTATAATAGAGACAGTGGATCTACATGCTCTGTCATATTATAATAGAGACAGTAGATCTACCTGGTCTGTCATATTATAATAGAGACAGTAGATCTAGCTGGTCTGTCATATAATAATAGAGACAGTAGATCTAGCTTGTGTCATATTATAATAGAGACAGTAGATCTAGCTGGTCTGTCATAGCATAATAGAGACAGTATATCTAGCTGGTCTGTCAAATTATAATAGAGACAGTATATCGACCTGGCCTGTCATATTATAATAGAGACAGTAGATCTAGCTGCTCTGTCATAATATAATAGAGACAGTAGATCTAGCTGGTCTGTCATAGTATAATAGAGACAGTATATCTAGATGGTCTTTCATATTATAATAGAGACAGTAGATTTAGCTGGTTTGTCATAATATAAGACAGACATAGAGACAGTAGATCTAGCTGGTCTGTCATAATATAATAGAGACAGTAGATCTAGCTGGTCTGTCATAATATAACAGAGCGAGTAGAGCTACCTGGTCAATCATAGTATAATAGAGACAGCAGATCTAGCTGGTCTGTCATAGTACAATAGCGACAGTTGATCTAGCTGGTCTGTCATAATACAATAGAGACAGTTGATCTAGCTGGTCTGTCATATTATAATAGAGACAGTAGATCTACCTGATCTGTCATATTATAATAGAGACAGTAGATCTAGCTGGTCTCTCATAACATAGTAAACACATAGAGACTGTAGATCTAGCTGGTCTGTCATAATATAATAGAGACATAGAGACAGTAGATCTAGCTGGTCTGTCATAATATAATAAAGACAGTAGATCTAGCTGGTCTGTCATAATATAATAGCGACAGTAGATCTAGCTGGTCTGTCATATTATAATAGAGACAGTAGATCTAGCTGGTGTCATATTATAATAGATACAGTAGATCTAACTGGTATGTCATATTATAATAGAGACATTAGATCTAGCTGGTCTGTCATAATATAGAGACAGTAGATCTAGCTAATCTGTCATAATATAATAGAGACAGTAGATCTAGCTGGTCTGTCATATTATAATAGAGACAGTAGATCTAGCTGGTGTCATATTATAATAGAGACAGTAGATCTAGCTGGTCTGTAAAATTATAATAGAGACAGTGGATCTACATGCTCTGTCATATTATAATAGAGACAGTAGATCTACCTGGTCTGTCATATTATAATAGAGACAGTAGATCTAGCTGGTCTGTCATATTATAATAGAGACAGTATATCTAGCTGGCCTGTCGTATTATATTAGAGACAGTAGATCTAGCTGGTATGTCATAGTACAATAGAGACAGTATATCAAGCTGGTCTGTCATAATACAATAGAGACAGTAGATCTAGCTGCTCTGTCATAATATAATAGAGACAGTAGATCTAGCTGGTCTGTCATATTATAATAGAGACAGTAGATCTAGCTGGTCTGCCATAATAGAAAACAGGGAGTAGATCTAGCTGAACTGTCATATTAAAACAGAGACAGTAGATCTAGCTGGTCTGTCAAATTATAATAGAGACAGTAGATCTAGCTGGTCTGTCATAATATAATAGAGACAGCAGATCTAGCTGGTCTGTCATATTATAACAGAGACATTAGATCTACCTGGTATGTCAAATTATAATAGAGACAGTATAATCTAAATGGTCTGTCATAATATAATAGAGACAGTAGATCTAGCTGGGATGTCATAGTACAATAGAGACAGTAGATCTAGCTGGTCTGTCATAATTTAATAGAGCCAGTAGATCTACCTGGTATGTCATATTATAATAGAGACAGTAGATCTAGCTGGTCTGTCATAGTATAATAGAGACAGTATATCTAGCTGGTCTGTCATATAATAGAAACAGTAGATCTAGCTGGTCTGTCGAATTATAATACAGACAGTAGATCTACCTGGTCTGTCATATTATAATAGAGACAGTAGATTTAGCTGGTGTGTCATAATATAATAGAGACATAGAGACAGTAGATCTAGCTGGTCTGTCATAATATAATAGAGACAGTAGATATAGCTGGTCTGTCATAGTACAATAGAGACACTTGATCTAGCTGGTCTGTCATAATACAATAGAGACAGTTGATCTAGCTGGTCTGTCATAATAGAAAACAGGGAGTAGATCTAGCTGGCCTGTCATATTATAACAGAGACAGTAGATCTAGCTGGTCTGTCAAATTATAATAGAGACCGTATATCTAGCTGGTATGTCATAATAGAAAACAGGGAGTAGATCTAGCTGGCCTGTCATATTATAACAGAGACAGTAGATCTAGCTGGTCTGTCATAATATATTAGAGACAGTAGATCTAGCTAATCTGTCATAACATAATAGAGACAGTAGATCTAGCTGGTCTGTCATATTATAATAGAGACAGTAGATCTAGCTGGTGTCATATTATAATAGAGACAGTAGATCTAGCTGGTCTGTAAAATTATAATAGAGACAGTAGATCTAGCTGGTCTGTCATATTATAATAGAGACAGTAGATCTAGCTGGTCTGTCATATTATAATAGAGACAGTAGATCTAGCTGGTCTGTCATAATATAATAGAGACAGTAGATCTAGCTGGTCTGTCATAGTATAATAGAGACAGTATATCTAGCTGGCCTGTCATATTATAATAGAGACAGTAGATCTAGCTGGTATGTCATAGTACAATAGAGACAGTATATCAAGCTGGTCTGTCATAATACAATAGAGACAGTAGATCTAGCTGGTCTGTCATATTATAATAGATACATAGATACAGTAGATCTAGCTGGTCTGTCATATTATAATAGAGACAGTAGATATAGCTGGTCTGTCATATTACAATAGAGACAGTTGATCTAGCTGGTCTGTCATAATACAATAGAGACAGTAGATCTAGCTGGTCTGTCATATTATAATAGAGACAGTAGATCTACCTGGTCTGTCATATTATAATAGAGACAGTAGATCTAGCTGGTCTCTCATAATATAGTAGACACATAGAGACAGTAGATCTAGCTGGTGTCATATTATAATAGAGACAGTAGATCTAGCTGGTCTGTCATAATATAATAGAGACAGTAGATCTAGCTGGTCTGTCATATAATAATAGAGACAGTAGATGTAGCTGGTGTCATATTATAATAGAGACAGTAGATCTAGCTGGTCTGTCATAATACAATAGAGACAGTAGATCTAGCTGGTCTGTCATATTATAATAGAGACAGTAGATCTACCTGGTCTGTCATATTATAATAGAGACAGTAGATCTAGCTGGTCTCTCATAATATAGTAGACAGATAGAGACAGTAGATCTAGCTTGTGTCATATTATAATAGAGACAGTAGATATAGCTGGTCTGTCATAATATAATAGAGACAGTAGATCTAGCTGGTCTGTCATATAATAATAGAGACAGTAGATCTAGCTGGTGTCATATTATAATAGAGACAGTAGATCTAGTTGGTCTGTCATAGCATAATAGAGACAGTATATCTAGCTGGTCTGTCAAATTATAATAGAGACAGTAGATCTAGCTGGTCTGTCACAGCATAATAGAGACAGTATATCGACCTGGCCTGTCATATTATAATAGAGACAGTAGATCTAGCTGGTCTGTCATAGCATAATAGAGACAGTAGATCTAGCTGCTCTGTCATAATATAATAGAGAAAGTAGATCTAGCTGGTCTGTCATATTATAATAGAGACAATAGGTCTAGCTGGACTGTCAAAATAGAAAACAGGGAGTAGATCTAGCTGGCCTGTCATATTATAACAGAGACAGTAGATCTAGCTGGTCTGTCAAATTATAATAGAGCAGGATATCTAGCTGTTATGTCATAGTACAATAGAGACAGTAGATCTAGCTGGTCTGTCATAATATAATAGAGACAGCAGATCTAGCTGGTCTGTCATAATATAACAGAGACATTAGATCTACCTGGTATGTCAAATTATAAAAGAGACAGTATAATCTAAATGGTCTGTCATAATATAATAGAGACAGTAGATCTACCTGGTCTGTCATATTATAATAGAGACAGTAAATCTGGCTGGTCTGTCATAGTATAATAGAGACAGTATATCTAGCTGGTCTGTCATATTATAATAGAGACAGTAGATTTAGCTGGTTTGTCATAATATAATAGAGACATAGAGACAGTAGATCTAGCTGGTCTGTCATATTATAATAGAGACAGTAGATCTAGCTGGTCTGTCATAATATAACAGAGCCAGTAGATCTACCTGGTCTGTCATATTATAATAGAGACAGTAGATCTAGCTGGTCTGTCATATTATAATAGAGACAGTAGATCTAGCTGGTCTGTCATAATAGAAAACAGGGAGTAGATCTAGCTGGCCTGTCATATTATAACAGAGACAGTAGATGTAGCTGGTCTGTCAAATTATAATAGAGACAGTATATCTAGCTGGTATGTCATAGTACAATAGAGACAGTAGATCAAGCTGGTCTGTCATAATATAATAGAGACAGCAGATCGAGCTGGTCTGTCATATTATAACAGAGACATTAGATCTACCTGGTATGTCAAATTATAATAGAGACAGTATAATCTAAATGGTCTGTCATAATATAATAGAGACAGTAGATCTAGCTGGGATGTCATAGTACAATAGAGACAGTAGATCTAGCTGGTCTGTCATAATATAATAGAGCCAGTAGATCTACCTGGTCTGTCATATTATAATAGAGACAGTAGATCTAGCTGGTCTGTCATAGTCTAATAGAGACAGTATATCTAGCTGGTCTGTCATATAATAGAAACAGTAGATCTAGCTGGTCTGTCGAATTATAATACAGACAGTAGATCTAGCTGGTCTGTCATAATACAATAGAGACAGTAGATCTAGCTGGTCTGTCATATTATAATAGAGACAGTAGATCTACCTGGTCTGTCATATTATAATAGAGACAGTAGATCTAGCTGGTCTCTCATAATATAGTAGACACATAGAGACAGTAGATCTAGCTTGTGTCATATTATAATAGAGACAGTAGATATAGCTGGTCTGTCATAATATAATAGAGACAGTAGATCTAGCTGGTCTGTCATATAATAATAGAGAGAGTAGATCCAGCTGGTGTCATATTATAATAGAGACAGTAGATCCAGCTGGTCTGTCACAGCATAATAGAGACAGTATATCGACCTGGCCTGTCATATTATAATAGAGACAGTAGATCTAGCTGCTCTGTCATAATATAATAGAGACAGTAGATCAAGCTGGTCTGTCATATTACAATAGAGACAATAGATCTAGCTGGACTGTCATAATAGAAAACAGGGAGTAGATCTAGCTGGCCTATCATATTATAACAGAGACAGTAGTTCTAGCTGGTCTGTCAAATTATAATAGAGCAGGATATCTAGCTGTTATGTCATAGTACAATAGAGACAGTAGATCTAGCTGGTCTGTCATAATATAATAGAGACAGCAGATCTAGCTGGTCTGTCATATTATAACAGAGACATTAGATCTACCTGGTATGTCAAATTATAAGAGAGACAGTATAATCTAAATGGTCTGTCATAATATAATAGAGACAGTAGATCTACCTGGTCTGTCATATTATAATAGAGACAGTAAATCTAAATGGTCTGTCATAGTATAATAGAGACAGTATATCTAGCTGGTCTGTCATATTATAATAGAGACTGTAGATTTAGCTGGTTTGTCATAATATAATAGAGACATAGAGACAGTAGATCTAGCTGGTCTGTCATAATATAATAGAGACAGTAGATCTAGCTGGTCTGTCATAATACAACAGAGCCAGTAGATCTACCTGGTCTGTCATATTATAATAGAGACAGTAGATCTAGCTGGTCTGTCATAGTATAATAGAGACAGTATATCTAGCTGGTCTGTCATATAATAGAAACAGTAGATCTAGCTGGTCTGTCGAATTATAATACAGACAGTAGATCTACCTGGTCTGTCATATTATAATAGAGACAGTAGATTTAGCTGGTGTGTCATAATATAATAGAGACATAGAGACAGTAGATCTAGCTGGTCTGTCATAATATAATAGAGACATAGAGACAGTAGATCTAGCTGGTCTGTCATAATATAATAGAGCCAGTAGATCTACCTGGTCTGTCACATTATAATAGAGACAGTAGATCTAGCTGGTCTGTCATAGTATAATAGAGACAGTAGATCTAGCTGGTCTGACATATTATAATATAGACAATAGATCTGGCTGGTCTGTCATAATATAATATAGACAGTAGATCTAGCTGGTCTGTCATAATATAATAGCGACAGTAGATCTAGCTGGTCTGTCATATTATAATAGGAACAGTTGATCTAGCTGATCTGTCAAAATATAATAGAGACAGTAGATCTAGCTGGTCTGTCATAATATCATAGATACAGTAGATCTAGCTGGTCTGTCATAGTATAATAGAGACAGTAGATCTAGCTGGTCTGTCATATTATAATAGAGACAGTAGATCTAGCTGGTCTGTCATAATATAACAGAGACAGTAGATCTAACTGGTCTGTCATATTATAATAGAGACAGTAGATCTAGCTGCTCTGTCATATTATAATAGACAGTAGATCTAGCTTGTCTTTCATTTTATAATAGAGACAGTTGATCTAGCTGGTCTGTCATATTATAATAGAGACAATAGATCTAGCTGGTATGTCATAATATAATAGAGACAATAGATCTAGCTGGTATGTCATAATATAATAGAGACAATAGATCTAGCTGGTATGTCATAATATAATAGAGACAATAGATCTAGCTGGTATGTCATAATATAATAGAGACAGTAGATCTAGCTGGTTTGTCATAATATAATAGCGACAGTAGATGTAGCTGGTCTGTCATATTATAATAGAGACAGTAGATCTAGCTGGTCTGTCATATTATAATAGGAACAGTTGATCTAGCTGATCTGTCATAATATAATAGAGACAGTAGATGTAGCTGATCTGTCATAATATCATAGAGACAGTAGATCTAGCTGGTCCGTCATATTATAATAGAGACAGTAGATCTAGCTGGTATGTCATAATATAATAGAGACAGTAGGTCTAGCTGGTCTGTCATAATATAATAGCGACAGTAGATCTAGCTGATCTGTCATAATAGAATAAAGACAGTAGATCTAGCTGGTCTGTCATAATATAATAAAGACACTAGATCTAGCTGGTCTGTCATATTGTAATAGGAACAGTTGATCTAGCTGGTCTGTCAAAATATAATAGAGGCAGTAGATCTAGCTGGTCTGTCATAATATCATAGAGACTGTTGATCTAGCTGGTCTGTCAAAATATAACAGAGACAGTAGATATAGATGGTCTGTCATAATATCATAGAGACAGTTGATCTAGCTGATCTGTCATAATATCATAGAGACAGTAGATCTAGCTGGTCTGTCATAATATCATAGAGACAGTAGATCTAGCTGGTCTGTCATAATATAATAGAGACAGTAGTTCTAGCTGATCTGTCATAATATAATAGAGACAGTAGATCTAGCTGGTCTGTCATATTATAATAGAGACAGTTGATATAGCTGGTCTGTCATATTATAATAGAGACAGTAGATCTAGCTGGTCTGTCATATTATAATAGAGACAGTAGATCTAGCTGGTCTGTCATAATATAACAGAGACAGTAGATCTAGCTGGTCTGTCATATTATAATAGAGACAGTAGATCTAGCTGGTCTGTCATATTATAATAGGAACAGTTGATCTAGCTGATCTGTCATATTATAATAGAGACAGTAGATCTAGCTGCTCTGTCATATTATAATAAAGACAGTAGATCTAGCTTGTCTGTCATTTTATAATTGAGACAGTTGATCTAGCTGGTCTGTCATTTTATAATTGAGACAGTTGATCTAGCTGGTCTGTCATGTTATAATAGAGACAATAGATCTAGCTGGTATGTAATAATATAATCGAGACAATAGATCTAGCTGGTATGTCATAATATAATAGAGACAGTAGATCTAGCTGGTCTGTCATAATATAATAGGGACAGTAGATCTAGCTGGTCTGTCATATTATAATAGAGACAGTAGATCTAGCTGGTCTGTCATATTATAATAGGAACAGTTGATCTAGATGATCTGTCATAATATAATAGAGACAGTAGATGTAGCTGGTCTGTCATAATATCATAGAGACAGTAGATCTAGCTGGTCTGTCATATTATAATAGAGACAGTAGATCTAGCTGGTCTGTCATATGATAATAGAGACAGTAGATCTAGCTGCTCTGACATATTATAATAAAGACAGTAGATCTAGCTGTTCTGTCATAATATAATAGCGACAGTAGATCTAGCTGGTCTGTCATATTATAATAGAGACAGTAGATCTAGCTGGTCTGTCATATTATAATAGGAACAGTTGATCTAGCTGATCTGTCATAATATAATAAAGACAGTAGATCTAGCTGGTCTGTCATAATATAATAGCGACAGTAGATCTAGCTGGTCTGTCATATTGTAATAGGAACAGTTGATCTAGCTGGTCTGTCAAAATATAATAGAGACAGTAGATCTAGATGGTCTGTCATAATATCATAGAGACTGTTGATCTAGATGGTCTGTCAAAATATAACAGAGACAGTAGATATAGTTGGTCTGTCATAATATCATAGAGACAGTAGATCTAGCTGGTCTGTCATAATATAATAGAGACAGTAGATCTAGCTGGTCTGTCATAATATAATAGAGACAGTAGATCTAGCTGGTCTGTCATAATATCATAGAGACAGTAGATGTAGCTGGTCTGTCATAATATAATAGCGACAGTAGATCTAGCTGGTGTCATATTATAATAGAGACAGTAGATCTAGCTGGTCTGTCATAATATAATAGAGACAGTAGATCTAGCTGGTCTGTCATATAATAATAGAGACAGTAGATCTAGCTGGTTTCATATTATAATAGAGAGAGTAGATCTAGCTGGTCTGTCATATTATAATAGAGACAGTAGATCTACCTGGTCTGTCATATAATAATAGAGACAGTAGATCTAGCTGGTGTCATATTATAATAGAGACAGTAGATCTAGCTGGTCTGTCAAATTATAATAGAGACAGTAGATCTAGCTGGTCTGTCACAGCATAATAGAGACAGTATATCGACCTGGCCTGTCATATTATAATATAATAATCGATTTAGCTGGTTTGTCATAATATAATAGAGACATAGAGACAGTATATTTAGCTGGTCTGTCATAATATAATAGAGACAGTAGATCTAGTTGGTCTGTCATAATATAACAGAGCCAGTAGATCTACCTGGTCTGTCATATTATAATAGAGACAGCAGATCTAGCTGGTCTGTCATAGTACAATAGCGACAGTTGATCTAGCTGGTCTGTCATAATACAATAGAGACAGTTGATCTAGCTGGTCTGTCATATTATAATAGAGACAGTAGATCTACCTGGTCTGTCATATTATAATAGAGACAGCAGATCTAGCTGGTCTGTCATATTATAACAGAGACATTAGATCTAACTGGTATGTCATATTATAATAGAGACAGTAGATTTAGCTGGTTTGTCATAATATAATAGAGACATAGAGACAGTAGATCTAGCTGGTCTGTCATAATATAATAGAGACAGTAGATCTAGCTGGTCTGTCATATTATAATAGAGACAGTAGATCTAGCTGGTCTGTCATAGTACAATAGCGACAGTTGATCTAGCTGGTCTGTCATAATACAATAGAGACAGTTGATCTAGCTGGTCTGTCATATTATAATAGAGACAGTAGATCTACCTGGTCTGTCATATTATAATAGAGACAGTAGATCTAGCTGGTCTGTCATATTATATTAGAGACAGTAGATCTAGCTGGTGTCATATTATAATAGAGACAGTAGATCTAGCTGGTCTGTAAAATTATAATAGAGACAGTGGATCTAGCTGGTATGTCATAGTACAATAGAGACAGTATATCAAGCTGTTCTGTCATAATACAATAGAGACAGTAGATCTAGCTGGTCTGTCAAATTATAATAGAGACAGTAGATCTAGCTGGTCTGTCATAATATAATAGAGACAGCAGATCTAGCTGGTCTGTCATATTATAACAGAGACATTAGATCTACCTGGTATGTCAAATTATAATAGAGATAGTATAATCTAAATGGTCTGTCATAATATAATAGAGACAGTAGATCTAGCTGGGATGTCATAGTACAATAGAGACAGTAGATCTAGCTGGGATGTCATAGTACAATAGAGACAGTAGATCTAGATGGTCTGTCATAATATAATAGAGCCAGTAGATCTACCTGGTCTGTCATATTATAATAGAGACAGTAGATCTAGCTGGTCTGTCATATTATAATAGAGACAGTATATCTAGCTGGTCTGTCATATAATAGAAACAGTAGATCTAGCTGGTCTGTCGAATTATAATGCAGACAGTAGATCTACCTGGTCTGTCATATTATAATAGAGACAGTAGATTTAGCTGGTGTGTCATAATATAATTGAGACATAGAGACAGTAGATCTAGCTGGTTTGTCATAATATAATAGAGACATAGAGACAGTAGATCTAGCTGGTCTGTCATAATATAATAGAGACAGTAGATATAGCTGGTCTGTCATAGTACAATAGAGACAGTTGATCTAGCTGGTCTGTCATAATACAATAGAGACAGTTGATCTAGCTGGTCTGTCATAATAGAAAACAGGGAGTAGATCTAGCTGGCCTGTCATATTATAACAGAGACAGTAGATCTAGCTGGTCTGTCAAATTATAATAGAGACCGTATATCTAGCTGGTATGTCATAATAGAAAACAGGGAGTAGATCTAGCTGGCCTGTCATATTATAATAGAGACAGTAGATATAGCTGGTCTGTCATAGTACAATAGAGACAGTTGATCTAGCTGGTCTGTCATATTATAATAGAGACAGTAGATCTAGCTGGTCTGTCATAATATAATAGAGACAGTAGATCTAGCTGGTCTGTCATATAATAATAGAGACAGTAGATCTAGCTGGTGTCATATTATAATAGAGACAGTAGATCTAGCTGGTCTGTCATAATACAATAGAGACAGTAGATCTAGCTGGTCTGTCATATTATAATAGAGACAGTAGATCTACCTGGTCTGTCATATTATAATAGAGACAGTAGATCTAGCTGGTCTCTCATAATATAGTAGACACATAGAGACAGTAGATCTAGCTTGTGTCATATTATAATAGAGACAGTAGATCTAGCTGGTCTGTCATAATATAATAGAGACAGTAGATCTAGCTGGTCTGTCATATAATAATAGAGACAGTAGATCTAGCTTGTGTCATATTATAATAGAGACAGTAGATCTAGCTGGTCTGTCATAGCATAATAGAGACAGTATATCTAGCTGGTCTGTCAAATTATAATAGAGACAGTATATCGACCTGGCCTGTCATATTATAATAGAGACAGTAGATCTAGCTGCTCTGTCATAATATAATAGAGACAGTAGATCTAGCTGGTCTGTCATAGTATAATAGAGACAGTATATCTAGATGGTCTTTCATATTATAATAGAGACAGTAGATTTAGCTGGTTTGTCATAATATAAGACAGACATAGAGACAGTAGATCTAGCTGGTCTGTCATAATATAATAGAGACAGTAGATCTAGCTGGTCTGTCATAATATAACAGAGCGAGTAGAGCTACCTGGTCAATCATAGTATAATAGAGACAGCAGATCTAGCTGGTCTGTCATAGTACAATAGCGACAGTTGATCTAGCTGGTCTGTCATAATACAATAGAGACAGTTGATCTAGCTGGTCTGTCATATTATAATAGAGACAGTAGATCTACCTGACCTGTCATATTATAACAGAGACAGTAGATCTAGCTGGTCTCTCATAATATAGTAAACACATAGAGACTGTAGATCTAGCTGGTCTGTCATAATATAATAGAGACATAGAGACAGTAGATCTAGCTGGTCTGTCATAATATAATAAAGACAGTAGATCTAGCTGGTCTGTCATAATATAATAGCGACAGTAGATCTAGCTGGTCTGTCATATTATAATAGAGACAGTAGATCTAGCTGGTGTCATATTATAATAGATACAGTAGATCTAACTGGTATGTCATTATAATAGAGACATTAGATCTAGCTGGTCTGTCATAATATAGAGACAGTAGATCTAGCTAATCTGTCATAATATAATAGAGACAGTAGATCTAGCTGGTCTGTCATATTATAATAGAGACAGTAGATCTAGCTGGTGTCATATTATAATAGAGACAGTAGATCTAGCTGGTCTGTAAAATTATAATAGAGACAGTGGATCTACATGCTCTGTCATATTATAATAGAGACAGTAGATCTACCTGGTCTGTCATATTATAATAGAGACAGTAGATCTAGCTGGTCTGTCATATTATAATAGAGACAGTATATCTAGCTGGACTGTCGTATTATATTAGAGACAGTAGATCTAGCTGGTATGTCATAGTACAATAGAGACAGTATATCAAGCTGGTCTGTCATAATAAAATAGAGACAGTAGATCTAGCTGCTCTGTCATAATATAATAGAGACAGTAGATCTAGCTGGTCTGTCATATTATAATAGAGACAGTAGATCTAGCTGGTCTGCCATAATAGAAAACAGGGAGTAGATCTAGCTGAACTGTCATATTAAAACAGAGACAGTAGATCTAGCTGGTCTGTCAAATTATAATAGAGACAGTAGATCTAGCTGGTCTGTCATAATATAATAGAGACAGCAGATCTAGCTGGTCTGTCATATTATAACAGAGACATTAGATCTACCTGGTATGTCAAATTATAATAGAGACAGTATAATCTAAATGGTCTGTCATAATATAATAGAGACAGTAGATCTAGCTGGGATGTCATAGTACAATAGAGACAGTAGATCTAGCTGGTCTGTCATAATTTAATAGAGCCAGTAGATCTACCTGGTATGTCATATTATAATAGAGACAGTAGATCTAGCTGGTCTGTCATAGTATAATAGAGACAGTATATCTAGCTGGTCTGTCATATAATAGAAACAGTAGATCTAGCTGGTCTGTCGAATTATAATACAGACAGTAGATCTACCTGGTCTGTCATATTATAATAGAGACAGTAGATTTAGCTGGTGTGTCATAATATAATAGAGACATAGAGACAGTAGATCTAGCTGGTCTGTCATAATATAATAGAGACAGTAGATATAGCTGGTCTGTCATAGTACAATAGAGACACTTGATCTAGCTGGTCTGTCATAATACAATAGAGACAGTTGATCTAGCTGGTCTGTCATAATAGAAAACAGGGAGTAGATCTAGCTGGCCTGTCATATTATAACAGAGACAGTAGATCTAGCTGGTCTGTCAAATTGTAATAGAGACCGTACATCTAGCTGGTATGTCATAATAGAAAACAGGGAGTAGATCTAGCTGGCCTGTCATATTATAACAGAGACAGTAGATCTAGCTGGTCTGTCATAATATAATAGAGACAGTAGATCTAGCTAATCTGTCATAACATAATAGAGACAGTAGATCTAGCTGGTCTGTCATATTATAATAGAGACAGTAGATCTAGCTGGTGTCATATTATAATAGAGACAGTAGATCTAGCTGGTCTGTAAAATTATAATAGAGACAGTAGATCTAGCTGGTCTGTCATATTATAATAGAGACAGTAGATCTAGCTGGTCTGTCATATTATAATAGAGACAGTAGATCTAGCTGGTCTGTCATAATATAATAGAGACAGTAGATCTAGCTGGTCTGTCATAGTATAATAGAGACAGTATATCTAGCTGGCCTGTCATATTATAATAGAGACAGTAGATCTAGCTGGTATGTCATAGTACAATAGAGACAGTATATCAAGCTGGTCTGTCATAATACAATAGAGACAGTAGATCTAGCTGGTCTGTCATATTATAATAGATACATAGATACAGTAGATCTAGCTGGTCTGTCATATTATAATAGAGACAGTAGATATAGCTGGTCTGTCATATTACAATAGAGACAGTTGATCTAGGTGGTCTGTCATAATACAATAGAGACAGTAGATCTAGCTGGTCTGTCATATTATAATAGAGACAGTAGATCTACCTGGTCTGTCATATTATAATAGAGACAGTAGATCTAGCTGGTCTCTCATAATATAGTAGACACATAGAGACAGTAGATCTAGCTGGTGTCATATTATAATAGAGACAGTAGATCTAGCTGGTCTGTCATAATATAATAGAGACAGTAGATCTAGCTGGTCTGTCATATAATAATAGAGACAGTAGATGTAGCTGGTGTCATATTATAATAGAGACAGTAGATCTAGCTGGTCTGTCATAATACAATAGAGACAGTAGATCTAGCTGGTCTGTCATATTATAATAGAGACAGTAGATCTACCTGGTCTGTCATATTATAATAGAGACAGTAGATCTAGCTGGTCTCTCATAATATAGTAGACAGATAGAGACAGTAGATCTAGCTTGTGTCATATTATAATAGAGACAGTAGATATAGCTGGTCTGTCATAATATAATAGAGACAGTAGATCTAGCTGGTCTGTCATATAATAATAGAGACAGTAGATCTAGCTGGTGTCATATTATAATAGAGACAGTAGATCTAGTTGGTCTGTCATAGCATAATAGAGACAGTATATCTAGCTGGTCTGTCAAATTATAATAGAGACAGTAGATCTAGCTGGTCTGTCACAGCATAATAGAGACAGTATATCGACCTGGCCTGTCATATTATAATAGAGACAGTAGATCTAGCTGGTCTGTCATAGCATAATAGAGACAGTAGATCTAGCTGCTCTGTCATAATATAATAGAGACAGTAGATCTAGCTGGTCTGTCATATTATAATAGAGACAATAGGTCTAGCTGGACTGTCAAAATAGAAAACAGGGAGTAGATCTAGCTGGCCTGTCATATTATAACAGAGACAGTAGATCTAGCTGGTCTGTCAAATTATAATAGAGCAGGATATCTAGCTGTTATGTCATAGTACAATAGAGACAGCAGATCTAGCTGGTCTGTCATATTATAACAGAGACATTAGATCTACCTGGTATGTCAAATTATAAGAGAGACAGTATAATCTAAATGGTCTGTCATAATATAATAGAGACAGTAGATCTACCTGGTCTGTCATATTATAATAGAGACAGTAAATCTGGCTGGTCTGTCATAGTATAATAGAGACAGTATATCTAGCTGGTCTGTCATATTATAATAGAGACAGTAGATTTAGCTGGTTTGTCATAATATAATAGAGACATAGAGACAGTAGATCTAGCTGGTCTGTCATATTATAATAGAGACAGTAGATCTAGCTGGTCTGTCATAATATAACAGAGCCAGTAGATCTACCTGGTCTGTCATATTATAATAGAGACAGTAGATCTAGCTGGTCTGTCATATTATAATAGAGACAGTATATCTAGCTGGTCTGTCATATAATAGAAACAGTAGATCTAGCTGGTCTGTCGAATTATAATACAGACAGTACATCTACCTGGTCTGTCATATTGTAATAGAGACAGTAGATCTAGCTGGTGTGTCATAATATAATAGAGACATAGAGACAGTAGATCTAGCTGGTCTGTCATAATATAATAGAGACAGTAGATCTAGCTGGTCTGTCATAATTTAATAGAGACAGTAGATCTAGCTGGTCTGTCATGATACAATAGAGACAGTTGATCTAGCTGGTCTGTCATAATAGAAAACAGGGAGTAGATCTAGCTGGCCTGTCATATTATAACAGAGACATTAGATCTACCTGGTATGTCAAATTATAATAGAGACAGTATAATCTAAATGGTATGTCATAATATAATAGAGACAGTAGATCTAGCTGGGATGTCATAGTACAATAGAGACAGTAGATCTAGCTGGTCTGTCATAATATAATAGAGCCAGTATATCTAGCTGGTCTGTCATATAACAAAAACAGTAGATCTAGCTGGTGTGTCGAATTATAATACAGACAGTAGATCTACCTGGTCTGTCATATTATAATAGAGACAGTAGATTTAGCTGGTTTGTCATAATATAATAGAAACAAAGAGACAGTAGATCTAGCTGGTCTGTCATAATATAATAGAGGCATAGAGACAGTAGATTTAGCTGTTATGTCATAATATAATAGAGACAGTAGATCTAGCTGGTCTGTCATAATATAATAGAGACAGCAGATCTAGCTGGTCTGTCATATTATAACAGAGACATTAGATCTACCTGGTATGTCAAATTATAATAGAGACAGTAGATCTAGCTGGTCTGTCATAATAGAAAACAGGGAGTAGATCTAGCTGGCCTGTCATATTATAACAGAGACAGTAGATGTAGCTAGTCTGTCAAATTATAATAGAGACAGTATATCTAGCTGGTATGTCATAGTACAATAGAGACAGTAGATCTAGCTGGTCTGTCATAATATAATAGAGACAGCAGATCGAGCTGGTCTGTCATATTATAACAGAGACATTAGATCTACCTGGTATGTCAAATTATAATAGAGACAGTATAATCTAAATGGTCTGTCATAATATAATAGAGACAGTAGATCTAGCTGGGATGTCATAGTACAATAGAGACAGTAGATCTAGCTGGTCTGTCATAATATAATAGAGCCAGTAGATCTACCTGGTCTGTCATATTATAATAGAGACAGTAGATCTAGCTGGTCTGTCATAGTCTAATAGAGACAGTATATCTAGCTGGTCTGTCATATAATAGAAACAGTAGATCTAGCTGGTCTGTCGAATTATAATACAGACAGTAGATCTAGCTGGTCTGTCATAATACAATAGAGACAGTAGATCTAGCTGGTCTGTCATATTATAATAGAGACAGTAGATCTACCTGGTCTGTCATATTATAATAGAGACAGTAGATCTAGCTGGTCTCTCATAATATAGTAGACACATAGAGACAGTAGATCTAGCTTGTGTCATATTATAATAGAGACAGTAGATATAGCTGGTCTGTCATAATATAATAGAGACAGTAGATCTAGCTGGTCTGTCATATAATAATAGAGACAGTAGATCCAGCTGGTGTCATATTATAATAGAGACAGTAGATCCAGCTGGTCTGTCATAGCATAATAGAGACAGTATATCTAGCTTGTCTGTCACAGCATAATAGAGACAGTATATCGACCTGGCCTGTCATATTATAATAGAGACAGTAGATCTAGCTGCTCTGTCATAATATAATAGAGACAGTAGATCAAGCTGGTCTGTCATATTACAATAGAGACAATAGATCTAGCTGGACTGTCATAATAGAAAACAGGGAGTAGATCTAGCTGGCCTATCATATTATAACAGAGACAGTAGTTCTAGCTGGTCTGTCAAATTATAATAGAGCAGGATATCTAGCTGTTATGTCATAGTACAATAGAGACAGTAGATCTAGCTGGTCTGTCATAATATAATAGAGACAGCAGATCTAGCTGGTCTGTCATATTATAACAGAGACATTAGATCTACCTGGTATGTCAAATTATAAGAGAGACAGTATAATCTAAATGGTCTGTCATAATATAATAGAGACAGTAGATCTACCTGGTCTGTCATATTATAATAGAGACAGTAAATCTAAATGGTCTGTCATAGTATAATAGAGACAGTATATCTAGCTGGTCTGTCATATTATAATAGAGACTGTAGATTTAGCTGGTTTGTCATAATATAATAGAGACATAGAGACAGTAGATCTAGCTGGTCTGTCATAATATAATAGAGACAGTAGATCTAGCTGGTCTGTCATAATACAACAGAGCCAGTAGATCTACCTGGTCTGTCATATTATAATAGAGACAGTAGATCTAGCTGGTCTGTCATAGTATAATAGAAACAGTAGATCTAGCTGGTCTGTCGAATTATAATACAGACAGTAGATCTACCTGGTCTGTCATATTATAATAGAGACAGTAGATTTAGCTGGTGTGTCATAATATAATAGAGACATAGAGACAGTAGATCTAGCTGGTCTGTCATAATATAATAGAGACATAGAGACAGTAGATCTAGCTGGTCTGTCATAATATAATAGAGCCAGTAGATCTACCTGGTCTGTCACATTATAATAGAGACAGTAGATCTAGCTGGTCTGTCATAGTATAATAGAGACAGTAGATCTAGCTGGTCTGACATATTATAATATAGACAATAGATCTGGCTGGTCTGTCATAATATAATATAGACAGTAGATCTAGCTGGTCTGTCATATTATAATAGAGACAGTAGATCTAGCTGGTCTGTCATACTATAATAGAGACAGTATATCTAGCTGGTCTGTCATAATATAACAGATACAATAGATCTAGCTGGTCTGTCATATTATAATAGAGACAGTAGATCTAGCTGGTCTGTCATATTATAATAGGAACAGTTGATCTAGCTGATCTGTCAAAATATAATAGAGACAGTAGATCTAGCTGGTCTGTCACAATATCATAGATACAGTAGATCTAGCTGGTCTGTCATAGTATAATAGAGACAGTAGATCTAGCTGGTCTGTCATATTATAATAGAGACAGTAGATCTAGCTGGTCTGTCATAATATAACAGAGACAGTAGATCTAACTGGTCTGTCATATTATAATAGAGACAGTAGATCTAGCTGCTCTGTCATATTATAATAGACAGTAGATCTAGCTTGTCTTTCATTTTATAATAGAGACAGTTGATCTAGCTGGTCTGTCATATTATAATAGAGACAATAGATCTAGCTGGTATGTCATAATATAATAGAGACAATAGATCTAGCTGGTATGTCATAATATAATAGAGACAATAGATCTAGCTGGTATGTCATAATATAATAGAGACAATAGATCTAGCTGGTATGTCATAATATAATAGAGACAGTAGATCTAGCTGGTTTGTCATAATATAATAGCGACAGTAGATGTAGCTGGTCTGTCATATTATAATAGAGACAGTAGATCTAGCTGGTCTGTCATATTATAATAGGAACATTTGATCTAGCTGATCTGTCATAATATAATAGAGACAGTAGATGTAGCTGATCTGTCATAATATCATAGAGACAGTAGATCTAGCTGGTCCGTCATATTATAATAGAGACAGTAGATCTAGCTGGTATGTCATAATATAATAGAGACAGTAGGTCTAGCTGGTCTGTCATAATATAATAGCGACAGTAGATCTAGCTGATCTGTCATAATAGAATAAAGACAGTAGATCTAGCTGGTCTGTCATAATATAATAAAGACACTAGATCTAGCTGGTCTGTCATATTGTAATAGGAACAGTTGATCTAGCTGGTCTGTCAAAATATAATAGAGGCAGTAGATCTAGCTGGTCTGTCATAATATCATAGAGACTGTTGATCTAGCTGGTCTGTCAAAATATAACAGAGACAGTAGATATAGATGGTCTGTCATAATATCATAGAGACAGTTGATCTAGCTGATCTGTCATAATATCATAGAGACAGTAGATCTAGCTGGTCTGTCATAATATCATAGAGACAGTAGATCTAGCAGGTCTGTCATAATATAATAGAGACAGTAGTTCTAGCTGATCTGTCATAATATAATAGAGACAGTAGATCTAGCTGGTCTGTCATATTATAATAGAGACAGTTGATATAGCTGGTCTGTCATATTATAATAGAGACAGTAGATCTAGCTGGTCTGTCATATTATAATAGAGACAGTAGATTTAGCTGGTCTGTCATAATATAACAGAGACAGTAGATCTAGCTGGTCTGTCATATTATAATAGAGACAGTAGATCTAGCTGGTCTGTCATATTATAATAGGAACAGTTGATCTAGCTGATCTGTCATATTATAATAGAGACAGTAGATCTAGCTGCTCTGTCATATTATAATAAAGACAGTAGATCTAGCTTGTCTGTCATTTTATAATTGAGACAGTTGATCTAGCTGGTCTGTCATGTTATAATAGAGACAATAGATCTAGCTGGTATGTAATAATATAATCGAGACAATAGATCTAGCTGGTATGTCATAATATAATAGAGACAGTAGATCTAGCTGGTCTGTCATAATATAATAGGGACAGTATATCTAGCTGGTCTGTCATATTATAATAGAGACAGTAGATCTAGCTGGTCTGTCATATTATAATAGGAACAGTTGATCTAGATGATCTGTCATAATATAATAGAGACAGTAGATGTAGCTGGTCTGTCATAATATCATAGAGACAGTAGATCTAGCTGGTCTGTCATATTATAATAGAGACAGTAGATCTAGCTGGTCTGTCATATGATAATAGAGACAGTAGATCTAGCTGCTCTGACATATTATAATAAAGACAGTAGATCTAGCTTGTCTGTCATTTTATAATAGAGACAGTTGATCTAGCTGGTCCGTCATATTATAATAGAGACAATAGATCTAGCTGGTATGTCATAATATAATAGAGACAGTAGATCTAGCTGGTCTGTCATAATATAATAGCGACAGTAGATCTAGCTGGTCTGTCATATTATAATAGAGACAGTAGATCTAGCTGGTCTGTCATATTATAATAGGAACAGTTGATCTAGCTGATCTGTCATAATATAATAAAGACAGTAGATCTAGCTGGTCTGTCATAATATAATAGCGACAGTAGATCTAGCTGGTCTGTCATATTGTAATAGGAACAGTTGATCTAGCTGGTCTGTCAAAATATAATAGAGACAGTAGATCTAGATGGTCTGTCATAATATCATAGAGACTGTTGATCTAGATGGTCTGTCAAAATATAACAGAGACAGTAGATATAGCTGGTCTTTCATAATATCATAGAGACAGTAGATCTAGCTGGTCTGTCATAATATAATAGAGACAGTAGATCTAGCTGGTCTGTCATAATATCATAGAGACAGTAGATCTAGCTGGTCTGTCATAATATAATAGAGACAGTAGATCTAGCTGGTCTGTCATATTATAATAGGAACAGTTGATCTAGCTGATCTGTCATAATATAATAGAGACAGTAGATGTAGCTGGTCTGTCATAATATAATAAAGACAGTAGATCTAGCTGGTCTGTCATAATATAATAGCGACAGTAGATCTAGCTGGTCTGTCATAATATAATAGAGACAGTAGATCTAGCTGGTCTGTCATATTATAATAGGAACAGTTGATCTAGCTGATCTGTCATAATATCATAGAGACAGTAGATCTAGCTGGTCTGTCATAATATAATAGAGACAGTAGATCTAGCTGGTCTGTCATATTATAATAGGAACAGTTGATCTAGCTGATCTGTCATAATATCATAGAGACAGTAGATCTAGCTGGTCTGTCATAATATCATAGAGACAGTAGATCTAGCTGGTCTGTCATAATATAATAGAGACAGTAGATCTAGCTGGTCTGTCATAATATAATAGAGACAGTAGATCTAGCTGGTCTGTCATAATATCATAGAGACAGTAGATCTAGCTGGTCTGTCATAATATAATAGAGACAGTAGATCCAGCTGGTCTGTCATATTATAATAGGAACAGTTGATCTAGCTGATCTGTCATAATATAATAGAGACAGTAGATGTAGCTGATCTGTCATAACATCATAGAGACAGTTGATCTAGCTGATCTGTCATAATATCATAGAGACAGTAGATCTAGCTGGTCTGTCATAATATAATAGAGACAGTAGATCTAGCTGGTCTGTCATAACATCATAGAGACAGTAGATCTAGCTGGTCCGTCAAACTATAATAGAGACAGTAGATCTAGCTGGTCTGTCATATTATAATAGAGACAGTAGATCTAGCTGGTCTGTCATAATATAACAGAGACAGTAGATCTAGCTGGTCTGTCATAATATACTAGAGACAGTAGATCTAGCTGGTCTGTCATATTATAATAAAGACACTAGATCTAGCTGGTCTGTCATATTATAATAGAGACAGTAGATCTAGCTGGTCTGTCATATTATATTAGAACAGTAGATCTAGCTGGTCTGTCATAATATAACAGAGACAGTAGATCTAGCTGGTCTGTCATATTATAATATAGACAATAGATCTGGCTGGTCTGTCATAATATAATATAGACAGTAGATCTAGCTGGTCTGTCATAATATAATAGCGACAGTAGATCTAGCTGGTCTGTCATATTATAATAGGAACAGTTGATCTAGCTGATCTGTCATAATATAATAGAGACAGTAGATGTAGCTGGTTTGTCATAATATCATAGATACAGTAGATCTAGCTGGTCTGTCATAGTATAATAGAGACAGTAGATCTAGCTGGTCTGTCATATTATAATAGAGACAGTAGATCTAGCTGGTCTGTCATAATATAACAGAGACAGTAGATCTAACTGGTCTGTCATATTATAATAGAGACAGTAGATCTAGCTGCTCTGTCATATTATAATAAAGACAGTAGATCTAGCTTGTCTGTCATTTTATAATTGAGACAGTTGATCTAGCTGGTCTGTCATGTTATAATAGAGACAATAGATCTAGCTGGTATGTAATAATATAATCGAGACAATAGATCTAGCTGGTATGTCATAATATAATAGAGACAGTAGATCTAGCTGGTCTGTCATAATATAATAGGGACAGTATATCTAGCTGGTCTGTCATATTATAATAGAGACAGTAGATCTAGCTGGTCTGTCATATTATAATAGGAACAGTTGATCTAGATGATCTGTCATAATATAATAGAGACAGTAGATGTAGCTGGTCTGTCATAATATCATAGAGACAGTAGATCTAGCTGGTCTGTCATATTATAATAGAGACAGTAGATCTAGCTGGTCTGTCATATGATAATAGAGACAGTAGATCTAGCTGCTCTGACATATTATAATAAAGACAGTAGATCTAGCTTGTCTGTCATTTTATAATAGAGACAGTTGATCTAGCTGGTCCGTCATATTATAATAGAGACAATAGATCTAGCTGGTATGTCATAATATAATAGAGACAGTAGATCTAGCTGGTCTGTCATAATATAATAGCGACAGTAGATCTAGCTGGTCTGTCATATTATAATAGAGACAGTAGATCTAGCTGGTCTGTCATATTATAATAGGAACAGTTGATCTAGCTGATCTGTCATAATATAATAAAGACAGTAGATCTAGCTGGTCTGTCATAATATAATAGCGACAGTAGATCTAGCTGGTCTGTCATATTGTAATAGGAACAGTTGATCTAGCTGGTCTGTCAAAATATAATAGAGACAGTAGATCTAGATGGTCTGTCATAATATCATAGAGACTGTTGATCTAGATGGTCTGTCAAAATATAACAGAGACAGTAGATATAGCTGGTCTGTCATAATATCATAGAGACAGTAGATCTAGCTGGTCTGTCAATATAATAGAGACAGTAGATCTAGCTGGTCTGTCATAATATCATAGAGACAGTAGATCTAGCTGGTCTGTCATAATATAATAGAGACAGTAGATCTAGCTGGTCTGTCATATTATAATAGGAACAGTTGATCTAGCTGATCTGTCATAATATAATAGAGACAGTAGATGTAGCTGGTCTGTCATAATATAATAAAGACAGTAGATCTAGCTGGTCTGTCATAATATAATAGCGACAGTAGATCTAGCTGGCCTGTCATAATATAATAGAGACAGTAGATCTAGCTGGTCTGTCATATTATAATAGGAACAGTTGATCTAGCTGATCTGTCATAATATCATAGAGACAGTAGATCTAGCTGGTCTGTCATAATATAATAGAGACAGTAGATCTAGCTGGTCTGTCATATTATAATAGGAACAGTTGATCTAGCTGATCTGTCATAATATCATAGAGACAGTAGATCTAGCTGGTCTGTCATAATATCATAGAGACAGTAGATCTAGCTGGTCTGTCATAATATAATAGAGACAGTAGATCTAGCTGGTCTGTCATATTATAATAGGAACAGTTGATCTAGCTGATCTGTCATAATATAATAGAGACAGTAGATGTAGCTGATCTGTCATAACATCATAGAGACAGTTGATCTAGCTGATCTGTCATAATATCATAGAGACAGTAGATCTAGCTGGTCTGTCATAATATAATAGAGACAGTAGATCTAGCTGGTCTGTCATAACATCATAGAGACAGTAGATCTAGCTGGTCCGTCAAACTATAATAGAGACAGTAGATCTAGCTGGTCTGTCATATTATAATAGAGACAGTAGATCTAGCTGGTCTGTCATAATATAACAGAGACAGTAGATCTAGCTGGTCTGTCATAATATACTAGAGACAGTAGATCTAGCTGGTCTGTCATATTATAATAAAGACACTAGATCTAGCTGGTCTGTCATATTATAATAGAGACAGTAGATCTAGCTGGTCTGTCATATTATATTAGAACAGTAGATCTAGCTGGTCTGTCATAATATAACAGAGACAGTAGATCTAGCTGGTCTGTCATATTATAATATAGACAATAGATCTGGCTGGTCTGTCATAATATAATATAGACAGTAGATCTAGCTGGTCTGTCATAATATAATAGCGACAGTAGATCTAGCTGGTCTGTCATATTATAATAGGAACAGTTGATCTAGCTGATCTGTCATAATATAATAGAGACAGTAGATGTAGCTGGTCTGTCATAATATCATAGATACAGTAGATCTAGCTGGTCTGTCATAGTATAATAGAGACAGTAGATCTAGCTGGTCTGTCATATTATAATAGAGACAGTAGATCTAGCTGGTCTGTCATAATATAACAGAGACAGTAGATCTAACTGGTCTGTCATATTATAATAGAGACAGTAGATCTAGCTGCTCTGTCATATTATAATAGACAGTAGATCTAGCTTGTCTTTC